>NW_026894079.1:0-203659 GCF_032452875.1 Bos javanicus | reverse complement strand
ATGTGATCAGTTCATGATTTGTCACGTGATCAGTGCATGATCAATCAGGTGATCAGTGTATGATCAGCCACGTGAACAGTGCATGATAGCCACGTGATCAGTGCATGATCCGTCACCTGATGGGTGTATGATCAGTCACCTGGACCGGATACATGGTAGCTACATGATCAGTGCATGATCAGCCACGTGAGTAGTGCATGATAGCCACGTGATCAGTGCATGATCAGTCACGTGATCAGTGCATGATCACTCACGTTAACAGTGCATGATAAGTCACCTGATCAGTGCATGATCAGCCACGTGATCAGTGCATGATCTGTCACATCGATCATGTGGCGATCATCCACGTGATCAGTGCATGGCAGTCATGTGATCAGTGCATGATATAGACGTGATCAGTGCATGATCAGTCTCGTGATAAGTGCATGATAGCCACGTGATCAGTGCATGATCAGTCACCTGATGGGTGTGTGATCATTCACGTGACCTGTACATGGTAGCTACATGATCATTGCATGATCAGCCACGTGAGTAGTGCATGATAGCCACGTGATCACTACATGATAGTCATGTGATCAGTCCATGCTCAGTCACGGTATCAGTGCATGATCATCCACGTGATCAGTGCATGATCAGCCAGGTGATCAGTTCATGATAGCTATGTGATCAGTTCATGATTTGTCACGTGATCTGTGCATGACCAGGCAGGTGATCAGTGTATGATCAGCCACGTGAACAGTGCATGATAGCCACGTGATCAGTGCATGATCCGTCACCTGATGGGTGCATGATCAGTCAACTGACCGGTACATGGTAGCTACATGATCATTGCATGATCAGCCACGTGAGCAGTGCATGATAGCCACGTGATCAGTGCATGATCAGCCACGTGATCAGTGCATGATCAGTCATGTAATCTGCATGACCAGGCACGTGATCAGTGTATGACCAGCCACGTGATCAGTGCATGATAGCCACGTGATCAGTGCATGATCAGTCACGTGATCAGTGCATGATCAGTCACGTGATCAGTGGATGATCAGCCACGGATCAGTGCATGATCAGCCACATGATCAGTGCATGATCAATTACGTGATCAGTGCATGATCAGTCACGTGACCAGTATATGGTAGCTAGGTGATCATTGCATGATCAGCCACATGAGCGCATGATAGCCACGATCAGTGCATGATCAGTCACGTGATCAGTGCATGATCACTCACGTTAACAGTGCATGATAAGTCACCTGATCAGTGCATGATCAATTACGCTGATCAGTGCATGATCAGTCACGTGACCAGTACATGGTAGCTACGCGATCATTGCGTGATCAGCCGCGTGATCAGTGCATGATAGCCACGTGATCACTGCATGATAGCCACGCGATCAGTGCATGATCAGTCACGTGATACGTGGTGATCAGCCACGTGATCAGGGCATGATATCCACGTGATCAGTGCATGATAGCCACGTGATCAGTGCATGAGAGCCACGTGATCAGTGCATGATCAGTCACGCGGATACATGTGTGATCAGCCACGTGATCAGTGCATGATGAGCAACGTAATCAGTGCAGGATCAATTACGGATCAGTGCATGATCAGTCACGTGACCAGTACATGGTTGCTACGTGATCGCTGCATGATCAGCCACGTGAGCAGAGCATGATAGCCACGTGATCAGTGCATGATCAGTCACGTGATCAGTACATGATCAGTCACGTGAACAGTGCATGATCATTTACGTGATCTGTGCATGATCAGTCACGTGACCAGTGCATATGGTAGCTATGTGATCATTCCATGACGCAGCCACGTGAGCAGTGCATGATAGCCACGTGATGTGCATGATGAGTTACGTGAGCAGAGTATGATCAGCCACGTGATCAGTGCATGAGTGCCACGTGATCAGTGCATGATATGTCACGACAGGTGTGTGATCAGCCACGTGAACAGTGCATGTTCAGCCACGTGATCAGTCCATGATAGCCACGTGATCAGTGCATGATCAGTTACCTGAGCACTGTATGATCAGCCACGTGATCAGTGCATGGTCAGACACGTGAACAGTGTATGATCAGCCATGTGATCAGTGCATGATATCCAAGTGATCAGTGCATGATCATCACGCGATCAGTGTATGATCAGCCACGCGAACAGTGCCTGCTCAGTCACGTGATCAGGGCCTGCTGAGCTGCGTGATTACTGTCTGCTCATCTGCTTGACAATTGCCAGCTGAGCTGCACGATTCCTGCCTGTCATCTGCTTGACAATTGACAGCTGTGCTGCGTAATTCCTGCCTGCTAGCTGCTTGATTATTGCCAGCTGAGCAGCATGATTCCTCACAGCTGAGTTCCATGATTATTGCCTGCTGACTGTATAATTCGTGCCTACTCAGCTCTTTGTTTATTGCCTCCAGAGGCACATGATCAGTATATGATAGAAAACATTATCAGTGCATGATCAGTCACATGATCAGAGCCATTAAGTCACGTGATCACTACATGATAGTCATGTGATCAGTCCATGCTCAGTCACGGTATCAGTGCATGATCAGCCACGTGATCAGTGCATGATCAGCCAGGTGATCAGTTCATGATAGCTATGTGATCAGTTCATGATTTGTCACGTGATCTGTGCATGACCAGGCAGGTGATCAGTGCATGATCAGTCACGTGATCAGTGCATGATCAGTCACGTGATCAGTGCATGATCAGTCACGTGATCAGTGCATGATCAGCCACGTGATCAGTGCATGATCAGCCACATGATCAGTGCATGATCAATTACGTGATCAGTGCATGATCAGTCACGTGACCAGTATATGGTAGCCAGGTGATCATTGCATGATCAGCCACATGAGCCGTGCATGATAGCCACGTGATCAGTGCATGATCAGTCACGTGATCAGTGCATGATCACTCACGTTAACAGTGCATGATAAGTCACCTGATCAGTGCATGATGAATTACGTGATCAGTGCATGATCACTCACGCGACCAGTACATGGTAGCTACGCGATCATTGCATGAACAGCCGCGAGCAGTGCATGATAGCCACGTGATCAGTGCATGATCTGTCGCATGATCAGTGTATGATCATCCGGGTGATCAGTGCATGGGCAGTC
The DNA here is from genome assembly GCF_032452875.1 of Bos javanicus. NCBI lineage: Eukaryota > Metazoa > Chordata > Mammalia > Artiodactyla > Bovidae > Bos > Bos javanicus. The sequence goes on along the minus strand of NW_026894079.1, from coordinate 200,533 downwards.
ATGTGATCAGTGCATGATATAGACGTGATTAGTGCATGATCAGTCTCGATCAGTGTATGATCAACCACGTGATCAGTGCACGAGCCAGTTAATGAGTGCACGATAGCCAGATGATCAGTGCATGATCAGTCACGGGATCAGTGTTTGATCAGCCAAGTAAAAAGTGCATGATAGCCAACTGATCAGTGTATGATCAGCCACGTGATCAGTGCATGATCAGTTACGTGAGCAGTGCATGATCAGCCACGTGATCAGTGCATGGTCAGACACGTGAACAGTGTATGATCAGCCACGTGATCAGTGCATGATAGCCACTGATCAGTGCATGATCAGTTACGTGAGCATTGTATGATCAGCCACGTGATCAGTGCATGATAGCCACGTGATCAGTGCATTATCAGTCACGTGAGCAGCGTATGATCAGCCACGTGAACAGTGCATGCTCAGACACGTGATCTGGGCCTGCTGAGCAGCGTGATTACCGACTGCTCATCTGCTTGACAATTGCCAGCTGAGCTGCACGATTCCTGCCTGACATCTGCTTGACAATTATCAGCTGTGCTGCGAATTCCTGCCTGCTCAGCTGCTTGATTATTGCCAGCTGAGCAGCATGATTCCTCACACCTGAGTTCCATGATTATTGCCTGCTGACTGTTTGATTCGTGCCTACTCAGCTCTTTGTTTATTGCCTCCAGAGGCACATGATCAGTGTATGATAGCAAACATGATCAGCGCATGATCAGTCACATGATCAGCGCCATTAAGTCACGTGATCACTACATGATAGTCATGTGATCAGTCCATGCTCAGTCACGGTATCAGTGCATGATCAGCCACGTGATCAGTGCATGATCAGCCAGGTGATCAGTTCATGATAGCTATGTGATCAGTTCATGATTTGTCACGTGATCTGTGCATGACCAGGCAGGTGATCAGTGCATGATCAGCCACGTGAACAGTGCATGATAGCCACGTGATCAGTGCATGATCCGTCACCTGATGGGTGTATGATCAGTCACCTGACCGTACATGGTAGCTACATGATCATTGCATGATCAGCCACGTGAGTAGTGCATGATAGCCACGTGATCAGTGCATGATCAGTCACGTGATCAGTGCATGATCACCACGTTAACAGTGCATGATAAGTCACCTGATCAGTGCATGATCAGCCACGTGATCAGTGCATGATCTGTCACATGATTAGTGTATGATCATCCACGTGATCAGTGCATGGGCAGTCATGTGATCAGTGCATGATATAGACGTGATCAGTGCATGATCAGTCCCGTGATAAGTGCATGATAGCCACGTGATCAGTGCATGATCAGTCACCTGATGGGTGTATGATCATTCACGTGACCAGTACATGGTAGCTACATGATCATTGCATGATCAGCCACGTGAGCAGTGCATGATAGCCACGTGATCACTACATGATAGTCACGTGATCAGTCCATGCTCAGTCACGGTATCAGTGCATGATCATCCACGTGATCAGTGCATGATCAGCCAGGTGATCAGTTCATGATAGCTATGTGATCAGTTCATGATTTGTCACGTGATCTGAGCATGACCAGGCAGGTGATCAGTGTATGATCAGCCACGTGAACAGTGCATGATAGCCACGTGATCAGTGCATGATCCGTCACCTGATGGGTGTATGATCAGTCAACTGACCGGTACATGGTAGCTACATGATCATTGCATGATCAGCCACGTGAGTAGTGCATGATAGCCACGTGATCAGTGCATGATCAGTCACGTGTTCAGTGCATGATCAGTCACGTAATCTGTGCATGACCAGGCACGTGATCAGTGCATGACCAGCCAAGTGATCAGTGCATGATAGCCACGTGATGTGCATGATCAGTCACGTGATCAGTGCATGATCAGTCACGTGATCAGTGGATGATCAGCCACGTGATCAGTGCATGATCAGCCACATGATCAGTGCATGATCAATTACGTGATCAGTGCATGATCAGTCACGTGACCAGTATATGGTAGCCACGTGATCATTGCATGATCAGCCACATGAGCTGCATGATAGCCACGAGATCAGTGCATGATCAGTCACGTGATCAGTGCATGATCACTCACGTTAACAGTGCATGATAAGTCACCTGATCAGTGCATGATCAATTACGCGATCAGTGCATGATCAGTCACGTGACCAGTACATGTAGCTACGTGATCATTGCGTGATCAGCCGCGATCAGTGCATGATAGCCACGTGATCACTGCATGATAGCCACGCGATCAGTGCATGATCAGTCATGTGATACGGTGTGTGATCAGCCACGTGATCAGTGCATGATATCCACGATCAGTGCATGATAGCCACGCGATCAGTGCATGATAGCCACGCGATCAGTGCATGATCAGTCACGTGATACATGTGTGATCAGCCACGTGATCAGTGCATGATGAGCCACGTGATCAGTGCAGGATCAATTACGTGATCAGTGCATGATCAGTCACGCGACCAGTACATGGTTGCTACGTGATCGCTGCATGATCAGCCACGTGAGCAGAGCATGATAGCCACGCGATCAGTGCATGATCAGTCACGTGATCAGTACATGATCAGTCACGCGAACAGTGCATGATCATTTACGTGATCTGTGCATGATCAGTCACGTGACCAGTATATGGTAGCTATGTGATCATTCCATGACGCAGCCACGTGAGCAGTGCATGATAGCCACGTGATGTGTGCATGATGAGTTACGTGAGCAGAGTATGATCAGCCACGTGATCAGTGCATGAGTGCCACGGATCAGTGCATGATATGTCACGTGACAGGTGTGTGATCAGCCACGTGAACAGTGCATGTTCAGCCACGTGATCAGTCCATGATAGCCACGTGATCAGTGCATGATCAGTTACCTGAGCACTGTATGATCAGCCACGTGATCAGTGCATGGTCAGACACGCGAACAGTGTATGATCAGCCATGTGATCAGTGCATGATATCCAAGTGATCAGTGCATGATCATCACGCGATCAGTGTATGATCAGCCACGTGAACAGTGCCTGCTCAGTCACGTGATCAGGGCCTGCTGAGCTGCGTGATAACTGTCTGCACATCTGCTTGACAATTGCCAGCTGAGCTGCACGATTCCTGCCTGTCATCTGCTTGACAATTGACAGCTGTGCTGCGTAATTCCTGCCTGCTCAGCTGCTTGATTATTGCCAGCTGAGCAGCATGATTCCTCACAGCTGAGTTCCATGATTATTGCCTGCTGACTGTATAATTCGTGCCTACTCAGCTCTTTCTTTATTGCCTCCAGAGGCACATGATCAGTATATGATAGCAAACATTATCAGTGCATGATCAGTCACATGATCAGAGCCATTAAGTCACGTGATCACTACATGATAGTCATGTGATCAGTCCATGATCAGTCACGGTATCAGTGCATGATCAGCCACGCGATCAGTGCATGATCAGCCAGGTGATCAGTTCATGATAGCTATGTGATCAGTTCATGATTTGTCACGTGATCTGTGCATGACCAGGCAGGTGATCAGTGCATGATCAGTCACGTGATCAGTGCATGATCAGTCACGTGATCAGTGCATGATCAGTCACGTGATCAGTGGATGATCAGCCACGTGATCAGTGCATGATCAGCCACATGATCAGTGCATGATCAATTACGTGATCAGTGCATGATCAGTCACGACCAGTATATGGTAGCTAGGTGATCATTGCATGATCAGCCACATGAGCCGCATGATAGCCACGATCAGTGCATGATCAGTCACGTGATCAGTGCATGATCACTCACGTTAACAGTGCATGATAAGTCACCTGATCAGTGCATGATCAATTACGTGATCAGTGCATGATCACCACGTGACCAGTACATGGTAGCCACGTGATCATTGCATGAACAGCCGCGTGAGCAGTGCATGATAGCCACGTGATCAGTGCATGATCAGTCGCATGATCAGTGCATGATCATCCGGGTGATCAGTGCATGGGCAGTCACGTGATCAGTGCATGATATAGACGTGATCAGTGCATGATCAGTCACGTGATCAGTGCATGATCAGCCACGTGATCAGTGCATGATCAGCCACGTGATCAGTGCATGATCAGCCACGTGATCAGTGCATGATCAGCCACGTGATCAGTGCATGATCAGCCACGTGATCAGTGCATGATCAGCCACGTGATCAGTGCATGATCAGTCACGTGATCAGTGCATGATATAGACGTGATCAGTGCATGATCAGTCCGCGGATCAGTGCATGATAGCCACGTGATCAGTGCATGATCAGCCACGTGATGGGTGCATGATCAGCCACGTGACCAGTGCATGATAGCCACGTGATCAGTGCATGATCAGCCACGTGAGCAGTGCATGATAGCCACGTGATCAGTGCATGATAGTCATGTGATCAGTCCATGCTCAGTCACGGATCAGTGCATGATCAGCCACGTGATCAGTGCATGATCAGCCACGTGATCAGTGCATGATAGCACGTGATCAGTTCATGATTTGTCACGTGATCTGTGCATGACCAGGCACGTGATCAGTGCATGATCAGCCACGTGATCAGTGCATGATAGCCACGTGATCAGTGCATGATCCTTCACCTGATGGGTGTATGATCAGTCAACTGACCGGGACATGGTAGCTACATGATCATTGCATGATCAGCCACGTGAGTAGTGCATGATAGCCACGTGATCACTACATGATAGTCATGTGATCAGTCCATGCTCAGTCACGGTATCAGTGCATGATCAGCCACGTGATCAGTGCATGATCAGCCAGGTGATCAGTGCATGATAGCTACGTGATCAGTTCATGATTTGTCACGTGATCTGTGCATGACCAGGCAGGTGATCAGTGTATGATCAGCCACGTGAACAGTGCATGATAGCCACGTGATCAGTGCATGATCCGTCACCTGATGGGTGTATGATCAGTCAACTGACCGGTACATGGTAGCTACGTGATCATTGCATGATCAGCCACGTGAGCAGTGCATGATAGCCACGTGATCAGTGCATGATCAGTCACGTGATCAGTGCATGATCAGTCACGTGATCAGTGCATGATCAGCCACGTGATCAGTGCATGATCAGCCACGTGATCAGTGCATGATAGCCACGTGATCAGTGCATGATCAGTCACGTGATCAGTGCATGATCAGTCACGTGATCAGTGGATGATCAGCCACGTGATCAGTGCATGATCAGCCACGTGATCAGTGCATGATCAATTACGTGATCAGTGCATGATCAGTCACGTGACCAGTATATGGTAGCCACGTGATCATTGCATGATCAGCCACATGAGCCGTGCATGATAGCCACGATCAGTGCATGATCAGTCACGTGATCAGTGCATGATCACTCACGCTAACAGTGCATGATAAGTCACCTGATCAGTGCATGATCAATCACGCGATCAGTGCATGATCAGTCACGGACCAGTACATGGTAGCTACGTGATCATTGCGATCAGCCGCGTGATCAGTGCATGATAGCCACGCGATCACTGCATGATAGCCACGTGATCAGTGCATGATCAGTCATGTGATACGTGTGATCAGCCACGTGATCAGGGCATGATATCCACGTGATCAGTGCATGATAGCCACGTGATCAGTGCATGAGAGCCACGTGATCAGTGCATGATCAGTCACGTGATACATGTGTGATCAGCCACGTGATCAGTGCATGATGAGCAACGTAATCAGTGCAGGATCAATTACGTGATCAGTGCATGATCAGTCACGCGACCAGTACATGGTTGCTACGTGATCGCTGCATGATCAGCCACGTGAGCAGAGCATGATAGCCACGTGATCAGTGCATGATCAGTCACGTGATCAGTACATGATCAGTCACGTGAACAGTGCATGATCATTTACGTGATCTGTGCATGATCAGTCACGTGACCAGTATATGGTAGCTATGTGATCATTCCATGACGAGCCACGTGAGCAGTGCATGATAGCCACGTGATGTGTGCATGATGAGTTACGTGAGCAGAGTATGATCAGCCACGTGATCAGTGCATGAGTGCCACGTGATCAGTGCATGATATGTCACGTGACAGTGTGTGATCAGCCACGTGAACAGTGCATGTTCAGCCACGTGATCAGTCCATGATAGCCACGCGATCAGTGCATGATCAGTTACCTGAGCACTGTATGATCAGCCACGTGATCAGTGCATGGTCAGACACGCGAACAGTGTATGATCAGCCATGTGATCAGTGCATGATATCCAAGTGATCAGTGCATGATCATCACGTGATCAGTGTATGATCAGCCACGTGAACAGTGCCTGCTCAGTCACGTGATCAGGCCTGCTGAGCTGCGTGATTACTGTCTGCTCATCTGCTTGACAATTGCCAGCTGAGCTGCACGATTCCTGCCTGTCATCTGCTTGACAATTGCCAGCTGTGCTGCGTAATCCTGCCTGCTCAGCTGCTTGATTATTGCCAGCTGAGCAGCATGATTCCTCACAGCTGAGTTCCATGATTATTGCCTGCTGACTGTATAATTCGTGCCTACTCAGCTCTTTCTTTATTGCCTCCAGAGGCACATGATCAGTATATGATAGCAAACATTATCAGTGCATGATCAGTCACATGATCAGAGCCATTAAGTCACGTGATCACTACATGATAGTCATGTGATCAGTCCATGCTCAGTCACGGTATCAGTGCATGATCAGCCACGTGATCAGTGCATGATCAGCCAGGTGATCAGTTCATGATAGCTATGTGATCAGTTCATGACTTGTCACGTGATCTGTGCATGACCAGGGAGGTGATCAGTGCATGATCAGTCACGTGATCAGTGCATGATCAGTCACGTGATCAGTGGATGATCAGCCACGTGATCAGTGCATGATCAGCCACATGATCAGTGCATGATCAATTACGTGATCAGTGCATGATCAGGCACGTGACCAGTATATGGTAGCCACGTGATCAGTGCATGATCAGCCACATGAGCCGTGCATGATAGCCACGAGATCAGTGCATGATCAGTCACGTGATCAGTGCATGATCACTCACGTTAACAGTGCATGATAAGTCACCTGATCAGTGCATAATCAATTACGTGATCAGTGCATTATCACTCACGTGACCAGTACATGGTAGCCACGTGATCATTGCATGAACAGCCGCGTGAGCATTGCATGATAGCCACGTGATCAGTGCATGATCTGTCGCATGATCAGTGTATGATCATCCGCGTGATCAGTGCATGGGCAGTCACGTGATCAGTGCATGATATAGACGTGATCAGTGCATGATCAGTATCGTGATCAGTGTATGATCAACCACGTGATCAGTGCATGATAGCCAGATGATCAGTGCATGATCAGTCACGTGATCAGTGCATGATCAGCCAAGTAATAAGTGCATGATAGCCAACTGATCAGTGTATGATCAGCCACGTGATCAGTGCATGATCAGTCACGTGAGCAGTGCATGATCAGCCACGTGATCAGTGCATGATCAGCCACGTGAGCAGTGCATGATAGCCACGTGATCAGTGCATGATCAGTCGTGATCAGTGGCTGATCAGCCGCGTGATCAGTGCATGGGCAGTCACGTGATCAGTGCATGATCAGCCGTGATCAGTGCATGATCAGCCTCGTGATCAGTGCATGATCAGCCACGTGATCAGTGCATGCGTAGCCAGTTGATCAGTGCATGATCAGCCACATGATCAGTGCATGATCAGACGTGATCAGTGCATGATCAGCCAAGTAAAAAGTGCATGATAGCCAACTGATCAGTGCATGATCAGCCACGTGATCAGTGCATGATCAGCCACGTGATCAGTGCATGATAGCTATGTGATCAGTGCATGATTTGTCACGTGATCTGTGCATGACCAGGCAGGTGATCAGTGCATGATCAGCCACGTGATCAGTGCATGATAGCCACGTGAGCAGTGCATGATCCGTCACCGGATGCGTATGATCAGTCACCTGACCGTACATGGTAGCTACATGATCATGCATGATCAGCCACGTGAGCAGTGCATGATAGCCACGTGAACAGTGCATGATCAGTCACGTGATCAGTGCATGATCAGTCACGTGATCAGTGCATGATCAGTCACGTGACCAGTGCATGGTAGCCACGTGATCAGTGCATGATCAGCCACGCGTGATCAGTGCATGATAGCCACGTGATCAGTGCATGATCAGCCACGTGATCAGTGCATGATCAGTCACGTGACCAGTACATGGTAGCTACATGATCATTGCATGAACAGCCGCGTGAGCAGTGCATGATAGCCACGTGATCAGTGCATGATCTGTCGCGTGATCAGTGTATGATCATCCGCGTGATCAGTGCATGGGCAGTCACGTGATCAGTGCATGATATAGACGTGATCAGTGCATGATCAGTCACGTGATCAGTGTATGATCAGCCACGGATCAGTGCACGATAGCCAGTTAATGAGTGCATGATAGCCAGATGATCAGTGCATGATCAGTCACGTGATCAGTGTTTGATCAGCCACGTGATAAGTGCATGATAGCCAACTGATCAGTGCATGATCAGCCACGTGATCAGTGCATGATCAGTTACGTGAGCAGTGTATGATCAGCCACGTGATCAGTGCATGGCAGCCACGTGAACAGTGCATGATCAGCCACGTGATCAGTGCATGATAGCCACTTGATCAGTGCATTATCAGTTACGTGAGCAGTGTATGATCAGCCACGTGATCAGTGCATGATAGCCACGTGATCAGTGCATTATCAGTTACGTGAGCAGCGTATGATCAGCCACGTGAACAGTGCATGCTCAGTCACGTGATCTGGGCCTGCTGAGCTGCGTGATTACCGTCTGCTCATCTGCTTGACAATTGCCAGCTGAGCTGCACGATTCCTGCCTGTCATCTGCTTGACAATTATCAGCTGTGCTGTGTAATTCCTGCCTGCTCAGCTGCTTGATTATTGCCAGCTGAGCAGCATGATTCCTCACAGCTGAGTTCCATGATTATTGCCTGCTGACTGTTTGATGCGTGCCTACTCAGCTCTTTGTTTATTGCCTCCAGAGGCACATGATCAGTGTATGATAGCAAACATGATCAGCGCATGATCAGTCACATGATCAGCGCCATTAAGTCACGTGATCACTACATGATAGTCATGTGATCAGTCCATGCTCAGTCACGGTATCAGTGCATGATCAGCCACGTGATCAGTGCATGATCAGCCAGGTGATCAGTTCATGATAGCTATGTGATCAGTTCATGATTTGTCACGTGATCTGTGCATGACCAGGCAGGTGATCAGTGCATGATCAGCCACGTGATCAGTGCATGATAGCCACGTGATCAGTGCATGATCCGTCACCTGATGGGTGTATGATCAGTCACCTGACCGTACATGGTAGCTACATGATCATTGCATGATCAGCCACGTGAGTAGTGCATGATAGCCACGTGATCAGTGCATGATCAGTCACGTGTTCAGTGCATGATCAGTCATGTAATCTGTGCATGACCAGGCACGGATCAGTGTATGACCAGCCAAGTGATCAGTGCATGATAGCCACGTGATCAGTGCATGATCAGTCACGTGATCAGTGCATGATCAGTCACGTGATCAGTGGATGATCAGCCACGTGATCAGTGCATGATCAGCCACATGATCAGTGCATGATCAATTACGTGATCAGTGCATGATCAGTCACGTGACCAGTATATGGTAGCTAGGTGATCATTGCATGATCAGCCACATGAGCCGTGCATGATAGCCACGAGATCAGTGCATGATCAGTCACGTGATCAGTGTATGATCACTCACGTTAACAGTGCATGATAAGTCACCTGATCAGTGCATGATGAATTACGTGATCAGTGCATGATCACTCACGTGACCAGTACATGGTAGCTACGTGATCATTGCATGAACAGCCGCGTGAGCAGTGCATGATAGCCACGTGATCAGTGCATGATCTGTCGCATGATCAGTGCATGATCATCCGGGTGATCAGTGCATGGGCAGTCACGTGATCAGTGCATGATATAGACGTGATCAGTGCATGATCAGTCTCGTGATAAGTGCATGATAGCCACGTGATCAGTGCATGATCACTCACGCGAACAGTGCATGATCAGTCACGTGATCAGTGCATGATCAGCCACGATCAGTGCATGATCTGTCACATGATTAGTGCATGATCATCCACGTGATCAGTGCATGGGCAGTCATGTGATCAGTGCATGATATAGACGTGATCAGTGCATGATCAGTCTCGTGATAAGTTCATGATAGCCACGTGATCAGTGCATGATCATTCACCTGATGGGTGTATGATCATTCACGTGACCGTACATGGTAGCTACATGATCATTGCATGATCAGCCACGTGAGTAGTGCATGATAGCCACGTGATCACTACATGATAGTCATGTGATCAGTCCATGCTCAGTCACGGTATCAGTGCATGATCATCCACGTGATCAGTGCATGATCAGCCAGGTGATCAGTTCATGATAGCTATGTGATCAGTTCATGATTTGTCACGTGATCTGAGCATGACCAGGCAGGTGATCAGTGCATGATCAGCCACGTGAACAGTGCATGATAGCCACGTGATCAGTGCATGATCCGTCACCTGATGGGTGTATGATCAGTCAACTGACCGGGACATGGTAGCTACATGATCATTGCATGATCAGCCACGTGAGTAGTGCATGATAGCCACGTGATCACTACATGATAGTCATGTGATCAGTCCATGCTCAGTCACGGTATCAGTGCATGATCAGCCAGGTGATCAGTTCATGATAGCCATGTGATCAGTTCATGATTTGTCACGTGATCTGTGCATGACCAATCAGGTGATCAGTGTATGATCAGCCACGTGAACAGTGCATGATAGCCACGTGATCAGTGCATGATCCGTCACCTGATGGGTGCATGATCAGTCACCTGACCGGTACATGGTAGCTACATGATCATTGCATGATCAGCCACGTGAGTAGTGCATGATAGCCACGTGATCAGTGCATGATCAGTCACGTGATCAGTGCATGATCAGTCACGTGATCAGTGCATGATCAGTCACCTGATCAGTGCATGATCAGCCACGTGATCAGTGCATGATCTGTCACATGATTAGTGCATGATCATCCACGTGATCAGTGCATGGGCAGTTATGTGATCAGTGCATGATATAGACGTGATCAGTGCATGATCAGTCTCGTGATAAGTGCATGATAGCCACGTGATCAGTGCATGATCAGTCACCTGATGGGTGTATGATCATTCACGTGACCTGTACATGGTAGCTACATGATCATTGCATGATCAGCCACGTGAGTAGTGCATGATAGCCACGTGATCACTACATGATAGTCATGTGATCAGTCCATGCTCATCACGGTATCAGTGCATGATCATCCACGTGATCAGTGCATGATCAGCCAGGTGATCAGTTCATGATAGCTATGTGATCAGTTCATGATTTGTCACGTGATCTGTGCATGACCAGGCAGGTGATCAGTGTATGATCAGCCACGTGAACAGTGCATGATAGCCACGTGATCAGTGCATGATCCGTCACCTGATGGGTGTATGATCAGTCAACTGACCGGTACATGGTAGCACATGATCATTGCATGATCAGCCACGTGAGTAGTGCATGATAGCCACGCGATCAGTGCATGATCAGTCACGCGTTCAGTGCATGATCAGCCACGTAATCTGTGCATGACCAGGCACGTGATCAGTGTATGACCAGCCAAGTGATCAGTGCATGATAGCCACGTGATCAGTGCATGATCAGTCACGTGATCAGTGCATGATCAGTCACGTGATCAGTGGATGATCAGCCACGTGATCAGTGCATGATCAGCCACATGATCAGTGCATGATCAATTACGTGATCAGTGCATGATCAGTCACGTGACCAGTACATGGTAGCTAGTGATCATTGCATGATCAGCCACATGAGCCGTGCATGATAGCCACGAGATCAGTGCATGATCAGTCACGTGATCAGTGCATGATCACTCACGTTAACAGTGCATGATAAGTCACCTGATCAGTGCATGATCAATTACGTGATCAGTGCATGATCACTCACGTGACCAGTACATGGTAGCTACGTGATCATTGCGTGATCAGCCGCGTGATCAGTGCATGATAGCCACGTGATCACTGCATGATAGCCACGTGATCAGTGCATGATCAGTCATGTGATACGTGTGTGATCAGCCACGTGATCAGGGCATGATATCCACGTGATCAGTGCATGATAGCCACGTGATCAGTGCATGATAGCCACGTGATCAGTGCATGATCAGTCACGTGATACATGTGTGATCAGCCACGTGATCAGTGCATGATGAGCAACGTAATCAGTGCAGGATCAATTACGTGATCAGTGCATGATCACTCACGTGAACAGTACATGGTTGCTACGTGATCGCTGCATGATCAGCCACGTGAGCAGAGCATGATAGCCACGTGATCAGTGCATGATCAGTCACGTGATCAGTACATGATCAGTCACGTGAACAGTGCATGATCATTTACGTGATCTGTGCATGATCAGTCACGTGACCAGTATATGGTAGCTATGTGATCATTCCATGACGAGCCACGTGAGCAGTGCATGATAGCCACGTGATGTGCATGATGAGTTACGTGAGCAGAGCATGATCAGCCACGTGATCAGTGCATGAGTGCCACGTGATCAGTGCATGATATGTCACGTGACAGGTGTGTGATCAGCCACGTGAACAGTGCATGATCAGCCACGTGATCAGTCCATGATAGCCACGTGATCAGTGCATGATCAGTTACCTGAGCACTGTATGATCAGCCACGTGATCAGTGCATGGTCAGACACGTGAACAGTGTATGATCAGCCATGTGATCAGTGCATGATATCCAAGTGATCAGTGCATGATCATCACGTGATCAGTGCATGATCAGCCACGTGATCAGTGCCTGATCAGTCACGTGATCAGGGCCTGCTGAGCTGCGTGATTAGTGTCTGCTCATCTGCTTGACAATTGCCAGCTGAGCTGCACGATTCCTGCCTGTCATCTGCTTGACAATTGACAGCTGTGCTGCGTAATTCCTGCCTGCAAGCTGCTTGATTATTGCCAGCTGAGCAGCATGATTCCTCACAGCTGAGTTCCATGATTATTGCCTGCTGACTGTATAATTCGTGCCTACTCAGCTCTTTGTTTATTGCCTCCAGAGGCACATGATCAGTATATGATAGCAAACATTATCAGTGCATGATCAGTCACATGATCAGAGCCATTAAGTCACGTGATCACTACATGATAGTCATGTGATCAGTCCATGATCAGTCACGGTATCAGTGCATGATCAGCCACGTGATCAGTGCATGATCAGCCAGGTGATCAGTTCATGATAGCCATGTGATCAGTGCATGATTTGTCACGTGATCAGTGCATGACCAGGCAGGTGATCAGTGCATGATCAGCCACGTGATCAGTGCATGATCAGTCACGTGATCAGTGCATGATCAGTCACGTGATCAGTGGATGATCAGCCACGTGATCAGTGCATGATCAGCCACATGATCAGTGCATGATCAATTAAGTGATCAGTGCATGATCAGTCACGTGACCAGTATAGTGAGCAGCAGGTGATCAGCATGATCAGCCACATGAGCCGTGCATGATAGCCACGAGATCAGTGCATGATCAGTCACGTGATCAGTGCATGATCACTCACGTTAACAGTGCATGATAAGTCACCTGATCAGTGCATGATCAATTACGTGATCAGTGCATGGTCACTCACGTGACCAGTACATGGTAGCTACGTGATCATTGCATGAACAGCCGCGTGAGCAGTGCATGATAGTCACGTGATCAGTGCATGATCTGTCGATGATCAGTGTATGATCATCCGGGTGATCAGTGCATGGGCAGTCATGTGATCAGTGCATGATATAGACGTGATCAGTGCATGATCAGTCTCGTGATAAGTGCATGATCAGCCACGTGATCAGTGCATGATCACCACGTGATCAGTGCATGATAAGTCACCTGATCAGTGCATGATCAGCCACGTGATCAGTGCATGATCTGTCACGTGATTAGTGTATGATCATCCACGTGATCAGTGCATGCAGTCATGTGATCAGTGCATGATATAGACGTGATCAGTGTATGATCAGTCTCGTGATAAGTGCATGATAGCCACGTGATCAGTGCATGATCATTCACCTGATGAGTGTATGATCATTCACGTGACCTGTACATGGTAGCCGCATGATCATTGCATGATCAGTCACGAGTCAGTGCATGATAGCCACGTGATCACTACATGATCAGTCATGTGATCAGTCCATGCTCAGTCATGTGATCAGTGCATGATCAGCCACGTGATCAGTGCATGATCAGCCAGGTGATCAGTTCATGATAGCCACGTGATCAGTTCATGATAGTCACGTGATCTGTGCATGACCAGTCAGGTGATCAGTGCATGATCAGCCACGTGAACAGTGCATGATAGCCACGTGATCAGTGCATGATCAGTCACCTGATGGGTGTATGATCAGTCACTGACCGGTACATGGTAGCTACATGATCATTGCATGATCAGCCACGTGAGCAGTGCATGATAGCCACGTGATCACTACATGATAGTCATGTGATCAGTCCATGCTCAGTCACGGATCAGTGCATGATCAGCCACGTGATCAGTGCATGATCAGCCAGGTGATCAGTTCATGATAGCTATGTGATCAGTTCATGATTTGTCACGTGATCTGTGCATGACCAGGCAGGTGATCAGTGTATGATCAGCCACGTGATCAGTGCATGATAGCCACGTGATCAGTGCATGATCCGTCACCTGATGGGTGTATGATCAGTCACCTGACCGTACATGGTAGCTACATGATCATTGCATGATCAGCCACGTGAGTAGTGCATGATAGCCACGTGATCAGTGCATGATCAGTCACGTGATCAGTGCATGATCACTCACGTAACAGTGCATGATAAGTCACGTGGATCAGTGCATGATCAGCCACGTGATCAGTGCATGATCTGTCACATGATTAGTGCATGATCATCCACGTGATCAGTGCATGGGCGGTCATGTGATCAGTGCATGATAGAGACGTGATCAGTGCATGATCAGTCTCGTGATAAGTGCATGATAGCCACGTGATCAGTGCATGATCAGTCACCTGATGGGTGTATGATCATTCACGTGACCTGTACATGGTAGCTACATGATCATTGCATGATCAGCCACGTGAGTAGTGCATGATAGCCACGTGATCACTACATGATAGTCATGTGATCAGTCCATGCTCAGTCACGTATCAGTGCATGATCATCCACGTGATCAGTGCATGATCAGCCAGGTGATCAGTTCATGATAGCTATGTGATCAGTTCATGATTTGTCACGTGATCTGTGCATGACCAGGCAGGTGATCAGTGTATGATCAGCCACGTGAACAGTGCATGGTAGCCACGTGATCAGTGCATGATCCGTCACCTGATGGGTGTATGATCAGTCAACTGACCGGTACATGGTAGCTACATGATCATTGCATGATCAGCCACGTGATAGTGCATGATAGCCACGTGATCAGTGCATGATCAGTCACGTGTTCAGTGCATGATCAGTCATGTAATCTGTGCATGATCAGTCACGTGATCAGTGCATGATCAGCCACGTGATCAGTGGATGATCAGCCACGTGATCAGTGCATGATCAGCCACGTGATCAGTGCATGATCAATCACGGATCAGTGCATGATCAGTCACGTGACCAGTATATGGTAGCCACGTGATCATTGCATGATCAGCCACATGAGCCGTGCATGATAGCCACGTGATCAGTGCATGATCAGTCACGTGATCAGTGCATGATCAGCCACGTTAACAGTGCATGATAAGTCACCTGATCAGTGCATGATCAATACGGATCAGTGCATGATCAGTCACGCTGACCAGTACATGGTGATCATATGATCATGCGATCAGTCACGCGATCAGTGCATGATAGCCACGTGATCAGTGCATGATCAGCCACGTGATCAGTGCATGATCAGTCACGTGATAGCATGATCAGCCACGTGATCATGCATGATAGCCACGTGATCAGTGCATGATAGTCACGTGATCAGTGCATGATAGCCACGTGATCAGTGCATGATCAGTCATGTGATACGTGTGTGATCAGCCACGTGATCAGGGCATGATATCCACGTGATCAGTGCATGATAGCCACGTGATCAGTGCATGAGAGCCACGTGATCAGTGCATGATCAGTCACGTGATACATGTGTGATCAGCCACGGATCAGTGCATGATGAGCCACGTGATCAGTGCATGATCAATTACGTGATCAGTGCATGATCACTCACGCGACCAGTACATGGTTGCTACGCGATCGTTGCATGATCAGCCACGTGAGCAGAGCATGATAGCCACGTGATCAGTGCATGATCAGTCACGTGATCAGTACATGATCAGTCACGTGAACAGTGCATGATCATTTACGTGATCTGTGCATGATCAGTCACGTGACCAGTATATGGTAGCTATGTGATCATTCCATGACAGCCACGTGAGCAGTGCATGATAGCCACGTGATGTGTGCATGATGAGTTACGTGAGCAGAGTATGATCAGCCACGTGATCAGTGCATGAGTGCCACGTGATCAGTGCATGATATGTCACGTGATAGGTGTGTGATCAGCCACGTGAACAGTGCATGTTCAGCCACATGATCAGTCCATGATAGCCACGTGATCAGTGCATGATCAGTTACCTGAGCACTGTATGATCAGCCACGTGATCAGTGCATGGTCAGACACGTGAACAGTGTATGATCAGCCATGTGATCAGTGCATGATATCCAAGTGATCAGTGCATGATCATCACGTGATCAGTGTATGATCAGCCACGTGAACAGTGCCTGCTCAGTCACGTGATCAGGGCCTGCTGAGCTGCGTGATTACTGTCTGCTCATCTGCTTGACAATTGCCAGCTGAGCTGCACGATTCCTGCCTGTCATCTGCTTGACAATTGACAGCTGTGCTGCGTAATTCCTGCCTGCTCAGCTGCTTGATTATTGCCAGCTGAGCAGCATGATTCCTCACAGTTGAGTTCCATGATTATTGCCTGCTGACTGTATAATTCGTGCCTACTCAGCTCTTTCTTTATTGCCTCCAGAGGCACATGATCAGTATATGATAGCAAACATTATCAGTGCATGATCAGTCACATGATCAGGCCATTAAGTCACGTGATCACTACATGATAGTCATGTGATCAGTCCATGCTCAGTCACGGTATCAGTGCATGATCAGCCACGTGATCAGTGCATGATCAGCCAGGTGATCAGTTCATGATAGCCATGTGATCAGTTCATGATTTGTCACGTGATCTGTGCATGACCAGGGAGGTGATCAGTGCATGATCAGTCACGTGATCAGTGCATGATCAGTCACGTGATCAGTGCATGATCAGCCACGTGATCAGTGCATGATCAGCCACATGATCAGTGCATGATCAATTACGATCAGTGCATGATCAGTCACGACCAGTATATAGTAGCAGGTGATCGTGCATGATCAGCCACATGATCCGTGCATGATAGCCACGTAGATCAGTGCATGATCAGTCACGTGATCAGTGCATGATCACTCACGTTAACAGTGCATGATAAGTCACCTGATCAGTGCATGATCAATTACGTGATCAGTGCATGATCACTCACGCGACCAGTACATGGTAGCTACGTGATCATTGCATGAACAGCCGCGTGAGCATTGCATGATAGCCACGTGATCAGTGCATGATCTGTCGCATGATCAGTGTATGATCATCCGGGTGATCAGTGCATGGCAGTCATGTGATCAGTGCATGATATAGACGTGATTAGTGCATGATCAGTATCGTGATCAGTGTATGATCAACCACGTGATCAGTGCACGATAGCCAGATGATCAGTGCATGATCAGCGTGATCAGTGCATGATCAGTCACGTCAGTGCATGATAGCCAACTGATCATTGCATGATCAGCCACGTGATCAGTGCATGATCAGTTACGTGATCAGTGCATGATCAGCCACGTGATCAGTGCATGGTCAGTTACGTGAGCAGTGTATGATCAGCCACGTGATCAGTGCATGATCTGTCGCATGGTCAGTGTATGATCATCCGGGTGATCAGTGCATGGGCAGTCATGTGATCAGTGTATGATATAGACGTGATTAGTGCATGATCAGTCTCGTGATCAGTGTATGATCAACCACGTGATTAGTGCATGTCATAGCCAGTTAATGAGTACATGATCAGCTGAGATGATCAGTGCATTATCAGTCACGTGATCAGTGTTTGATCAGCCAAGTAAAAAGTGCATGATAGCCACTGATCAGTGCATGATCAGCCACGTGATCAGTGCATGATCAGCCAGGTGATCAGTTCATGATAACTATGTGATCAGTTCATGATTTGTCACGTGATCTGTGCATGACCAGGCAGGTGATCAGTGTATGATCAGCCACGTGAACAGTGCATGATAGCCACGTGAGCAGTGCATGATCCGTCACCTGATGCGTGTATGATCAGTCACCTGACCGGTACATGGTAGCTACATGATCATAGCATGATCAGCCACGTGAGTAGTGCATGATAGCCACGTGAACAGTGCATGATAAGTCACCTGATCAGTGCATGATCAATTACATGATCAGTGCATGATCAGTCACGTGACAGTACATGGTAGCTACGTGATCATTGCGTGATCAGCCGCGTGGTCAGTGCATGATAGCCACGTGATCACTGCATGATCAGCCACGTGATCAGTGCATGATCAGTCACGCGACAGTACATGGTAGCTACGTGATCATTGCATGAACAGCCGCGTGAGCAGTGCATGATAGCCACGTGATCAGTGCATGATCTGTCGCGATGATCAGCATGATCATCCGCGTGATCAGTGCATGATCAGTCACGTGATCAGTGCATGATATAGACGTGATTAGCATGATCAGTCACGTGATCAGTGCATGATCAACCACGTGATCAGTGCACGATAGTCAGTTAATGAGTGCACGATAGCCAGATGATCAGTGCATTATCAGTCACGGATCAGTGTTTGATCAGCCAGTGATCAGTGCATGATAGTCACGTGATCAGTGTATGATCAGCCACGTGATCAGTGCATGATCAGTTACGTGAGCAGTGTATGATCAGCCACGTGATCAGTGCATGGTCAGACACGTGAATCAGTGGCGATCAGCCACGTGATCAGTGCATGATAGCCACTTGATCAGTGCATTATCAGTTACGTGAGCAGTGCATGATCAGCCACGTGATCAGTGCATGATAGCCACGTGATCAGTGCATTATCAGTTACGTGAGCAGCGATGATCAGCCACGTGAACAGTGCATGCTCTGTCACGTGATCTGGGCCTGCTGAGCTGCGTGATTACTGTCTGCTCATCCGCTTGACAATTGCCAGCTGAGCTGCACGATTCCCACCTGTCATCTGCTTGACAATTATCAGCTGTGCTGTGTAATTCCTGCCTGCTCAGCTGCTTGATTATTGCTGAGCAGCATGATTCCTCACAGCTGAGTTCCATGATTATTGCCTGCTGACTGTTTGATTGCCTACTCAGCTCTTTGTTTATTGCCTCCAGAGGCACATGATCAGTGTATGATAGCAAACATGATCAGCGCATGATCAGTCACATGATCAGCGCCAGTAAGTCACGTGATCACTACATGATAGTCATGTGATCAGTCCATGCTCAGTCACGTATCAGTGCATGATCAGCCACGTGATCAGTGCATGATCAGCCAGGTGATCAGTTCATGATAGCTATGTGATCAGTTCATGATTTGTCACGTGATCTGTGCATGATCAGGCAGGTGATCAGTGTATGATCAGCCACGTGAACAGTGCATGATAGCCACGTGATCAGTGCATGATCCGTCACCTGATGGGTGTATGATCAGTCACCTGACCGTACATGGTAGCTACATGATCATTGCATGATCAGCCACGTGAGTAGTGCATGATAGCCACGTGATCAGTGCATGATCAGTCACGTGTTCAGTGCATGATCAGTCATGTAATCTGTGCATGACCAGGCACGTGATCAGTGTATGATCAGCCAAGTGATCAGTGCATGATAGCCACGCGATCAGTGCATGATCAGTCACGTGATCAGTGCATGATCAGTCACGTGATCAGTGATGATCAGCCACGTGATCAGTGTGATATCAGCCACATGATCAGTGCATGATCAATTACGTGATCAGTGCATGATCAGTCACGTGATCAGTATATGGTAGCCACGTGATCAGTGCATGATCAGCCACATGAGCCGTGCATGATAGCCACGTGATCAGTGCATGATCAGTCACGTGATCAGTGCATGATCACTCACGTTAACAGTGCATGATAAGTCACCTGATCAGTGCATGATCAACATGATCAGTGCATGATCACTCACGGACCAGTACATGGTAGCTACGTGATCATTGCATGAACAGCCGCGTGATCAGTGCATGATAGCCACGTGATCAGTGCATGATCAGTCGCATGATCAGTGCATGATCATCCACGTGATCAGTGCATGATCAGTCACGTGATCAGTGCATGATATAGACGTGATCAGTGCATGATCAGTCACGTGATCAGTGCATGATAGCCACGTGATCAGTGCATGATCAGTCACGGATCAGTGCATGATCAGTCACGTGATCAGTGCATGATCAGCCATGATCAGTGCATGATCAGTCACATGATCAGTGCATGATCAGCCACGTGATCAGTGCATGATCAGTCACGTGATCAGTGCATGATATAGACGTGATCAGTGCATGATCAGCCACGTGATCAGTGCATGATAGCCACGTCAGTGCATGATCAGTCACGTGATCAGTGCATGATCAGTCACGTGATCAGTACATGGTAGCTACATGATCAGTGCATGATCAGCCACGTGATCAGTGCATGATAGCCACGTGATCAGTGCATGATAGTCACGTGATCAGTGCATGATCAGTCACGTATCAGTGCATGATCAGCCACGTGATCAGTGCATGATCAGCCACGTGATCAGTGCATGAGCCACGTGATCAGTGCATGATCAGTCACGTGATCAGTGCATGACAGGCACGTGATCAGTGCATGATCAGCCATGATCAGTGCATGATAGCCACGTGATCAGTGCATGATCAGTCACCTGATCAGTGTATGATCAGTCAATGACCGTGCATGGTGATTGCACGATCATTGCATGATCAGCCACGTGATCAGTGCATGATAGCCACGTGATCAGTGCATGATCAGTCACGTGATCAGTGCATGTCATGAAGCCACGGGTGAGTCAGTAGTGCATGATCAGCCACGTGATCAGTGCATGATAGCCATGATCAGTGCATGATCAGTCACGTGATCAGTGCATGATCAGTCACGTGATCAGTGCATGATCAGCCACGTGATCAGTGCATGATAGCCACGTGATCAGTGCATGATCATTACGTGATCAGTGCATGATCAGTCACGTGATCAGTACATGGCAGCTACGTGATCAGTGCATGATCAGCCACGTGATCAGTGCATGATAGCCATGATCAGTGCATGATCAGTCACGTGATCAGTGCATGATCAGCCACGTGAACAGTGCATGATCAGTCACGTGATCAGTGCATGATCAGCCACGTGATCAGTGCATGATCAGTCACATGATCAGTGTATGATCAGCCACGTGATCAGTGCATGGGCAGTCATGTGATCAGTGCATGATATGACGGTCATGCACATCATGATCAGTGCATGATACACGTGATCAGTGCATGATCAGTCACCTAAGGCATGATCAGTCACGGATCAGTACATGATAGCTACATGATCAGTGCATGATCAGCCACGTGATAGTGCATGATAGCCACGTGATCAGTGCATGATAGTCATGTGATCAGTCCATGCTCAGTCACGGTATCAGTGCATGATCAGCCACGTGATCAGTGCATGATCAGCCACGTGATCAGTTCATGAGAGCTATGTGATCAGTGCATGATTTGTCACGTGATCAGTGCATGACCAGGCACGTGATCAGTGCATGATCAGCCACGTGATCAGTGCATGATAGCCACGTGATCAGTGCATGATCAGTCACCTGATGGGTGTATGATCAGTCACTGACCGGTACATGGTAGCTACATGATCATTGCATGATCAGCCACGAGTAGTGCATGATAGCCACGTGATCAGTGCATGATCAGTCACGTGATCAGTGCATGATCAGTCATGTAATCTGCATGACCAGGCACGTGATCAGTGCATGATCAGCCACGTGATCAGTGCATGATAGCCACGTGATCAGTGCATGATCAGTCACGTGATCAGTGCATGATCAGTCACGTGATCAGTGCATGATCAGCCACGTGATCAGTGCATGATCAGCCACATGATCAGTGCATGATCACTTACGTGATCAGTGCATGATCAGTCAGGTGACCAGTATATGGTAGCTACGTGATCATTGCATGATCAGCCACATGAGCCGTGCATGATAGCCACGTGATCAGTGCATGATCAGTCACGTGATCAGTGCATGATCACCACGTGATCAGTGCATGATCAGTCACCTGATCAGTGCATGATCAATTACGTGATCAGTGCATGATCAGTCACGTGACCAGTACATGGTAGCCACGTGATCATTGCGTGATCAGCCACGTGATCAGTGCATGATAGCCACGTGATCAGTGCATGATAGCCACGTGATCAGTGCATGATCAGTCATGTGATACGTGTGTGATCAGCCACGTGATCAGTGCATGATATCCACGATCAGTGCATGATAGCCACGTGATCAGTGCATGAGAGCCACGTGATCAGTGCATGATCAGTCACGTGATACATGTGTGATCAGCCACGTGATCAGTGCATGATGAGCAACGTGATCAGTGCAGGATCATTACGTGATCAGTGCATGATCAGTCACGTGACCAGTACATGGTTGCTACGTGATCGTGCATGATCAGCCACGTGAGCAGAGCATGATAGCCACGTGATCAGTGCATGATCAGTCACGTGATCAGTACATGATCAGTCACGTGAACAGTGCATGATCATTTACGTGATCTGTGCATGATCAGTCACGTGACCAGTATATGGTAGCTATGTGATCATTCCATGACGCAGCCACGTGAGCAGTGCATGATAGCCACGTGATGTGTGCATGATGAGTTACGTGAGCAGAGTATGATCAGCCACGTGATCAGTGCATGAGTGCCACGTGATCAGTGCATGATATGTCACGTGACAGGTGTGTGATCAGCCACGTGAACAGTGCATGTTCAGCCACGTGATCAGTGCATGATAGCCACGTGATCAGTGCATGATCAGTTACCTGAGCACTGTATGATCAGCCACGTGATCAGTGCATGGTCAGACACGTGAACAGTGTATGATCAGCCACGTGATCAGTGCATGATATCCAAGTGATCAGTGCATGATCATCACGTGATCAGTGTATGATCAGCCACGTGAACAGTGCCTGCTCAGTCACGTGATCAGGGCCTGCTGAGCTGCGTGATTACTGTCTGCTCATCTGCTTGACAATTGCCAGCTGAGCTGCACGATTCCTGCCTGTCATCTGCTTGACAATTGACAGCTGTGCTGCGTAATTCCTGCCTGCTCAGCTGCTTGATTATTGCCAGCTGAGCAGCATGATTCCTCACAGCTGAGTTCCATGATTATTGCCTGCTGACTGTATAATTCGTGCCTACTCAGCTCTTTGTTTATTGCCTCCAGAGGCACATGATCAGTATATGATAGCAAACATTATCAGTGCATGATCAGTCACATGATCAGAGCCATTAAGTCACGTGATCACTACATGATAGTCATGTGATCAGTCCATGCTCAGTCACGGTATCAGTGCATGATCAGCCACGTGATCAGTGCATGATCAGCCAGGTGATCAGTTCATGATAGCTATGTGATCAGTTCTTGATTTGTCACGTGATCAGTGCATGACCAGGGAGGTGATCAGTGCATGATCAGTCACGTGATCAGTGCATGATCAGTCACGTGATCAGTGCATGATCAGCCACGTGATCAGTGCATGATCAGCCACGTGATCAGTGCATGATCAATTACGTGATCAGTGCATGATCAGTCACGTGACCAGTACATGGTAGCTACGTGATCATTGCATGATCAGCCACGTGAGCAGTGCATGATAGCCACGTGATCAGTGCATGATCAGTCACGTGATCAGTGCATGATCACTCACGTGATCAGTGCATGATCAGTCACGTGATCAGTGCATGATCAATTACGTGATCAGTGCATTATCAGTCACGTGATCAGTGCATGGTAGCACGTGATCAGTGCATGATCAGCCACGTGATCAGTGCATGATAGCCACGGATCAGTGCATCTGTCGTGATGATCAGTGCATGATCATCCACGTGATCAGTGCATGATCAGTCACGTGATCAGTGCATGATATAGACGTGATTGTGCATGATCAGCACGTGATCAGTGCATGATCAGCCACGTGATCAGTGCATGATAGCGATGATCAGCATGATCAGTCACGTGATCAGTGCATGATCAGTCACGTGATCAGTGCATGATAGCCACTGATCAGTGCATGATCAGCCACGTGATCAGTGCATGATCAGTCACGTGATCAGTGCATGATCAGCCACGTGATCAGTGCATGATCAGTCACTGGAGTGTGCATGATCAGACGTGATCAGTGCATGATCGTCGTGATCAGTGCATGATCACTACGTGATCAGTGCATGATCAGTCACGTGATCAGTGCATGATATCACGTGATCAGTGCATGATCAGTCACGTGATCAGTGCATGATCAGCCACGTGATCAGTGCATGATAGCCAGTTGATGAGTGCATGATAGCCAGATGATCAGTGCATGATCAGTCACGTGATCAGTGCATGATCAGCCACGTGACAGTGCATGATAGCCACTGATCAGTGCATGATCAGCCATCAGTGATCAGTGCATGATCAGCCACGTGATCAGTGCATGATAGCCACGTGATCAGTCATGATCAGTCACGGATCAGTGCATGATCAGGCACGTGATCAGTGCATGATCAGCCACGTGATCAGTGCATGATAGCCACGTGATCAGTGCATGATCAGTCACCTGATCAGTGTATGATCAGTCACGTGACCAGTACATGGTAGCTACATGATCATGCATGATCAGCCACGTGATCAGTGCATGATAGCCACGTGAACAGTGCATGATCAGTCACGTGATCAGTGCATGATCAGTCACGTGATCAGTGCATGATCAGTCACGTGATCAGTGCATGATAGCCATGATCAGTGCATGATCAGCCACGTGATCAGTGCATGATAGCCACGTGATCAGTGCATGATCAGCCACGTGATCAGTGCATGATCAGCACGTGATCAGTACATGATAGCTACGTGATCAGTGCATGATCAGCCGTGATCAGTGCATGATAGCCACGTGATCAGTGCATGATCAGTCACGATGATCAGTGCATGATCATCCGGTGATCAGTGCATGATCAGTCACGTGATCAGTGCATGATATAGACGTGATCAGTGCATGATCAGTCTGTGATCATGATCAATCACGTGATCAGTGCATGAGCAGAAGCAGCATATGCATGATAGCCAGATGATCAGTGGCCACGTGATCAGTGTATGATCAGCCACGTGATCAGTGCATGATAGCCACTGATCAGTGCATGATCAGCCACGTGATCAGTGCATGATCAGTTACGTGATCAGTGTATGATCAGCCACGTGATCAGTGCATGATCAGCCACGTGATCAGTGCATGATCAGCCACGTGATCAGTGCATGATAGCCACGTGATCAGTGCATGATCAGTTACGTGATCAGTGTATGATCAGCCACGTGATCAGTGCATGATAGCCACGTGATCAGTGCATGATCAGTTACGTGATCAGCGTATGATCAGCCACGTGAACAGTGCATGCTCAGTCACGTGATCTGGGCCTGCTGAGCTGCGTGATTACTGTCTGCTCATCTGCTTGACAATTGCCAGCTGAGCTGCACGATTCCTGCCTGTCATCTGCTTGACAATTACCAGCTGTGCTGCGTAATTCCTGCCTGCTCAGCTGCTTGATTATTGCCAGCTGAGCAGCATGATTCCTCACAGCTGAGTTCCATGATTATTGCCTGCTGACTGTTTGATGCGTGCCTACTCAGCTCTTTGTTTATTGCCTCCAGAGGCACATGATCAGTGTATGATAGCAAACATGATCAGCGCATGATCAGTCACATGATCAGCGCCATTAAGTCACGTGATCACTACATGATAGTCATGTGATCAGTCCATGCTCAGTCACGGTATCAGTGCATGATCAGCCACGTGATCAGTGCATGATCAGCCAGGTGATCAGTTCATGATAGCTATGTGATCAGTTCATGATTTGTCACGTGATCTGTGCATGACCAGGCAGGTGATCAGTGCATGATCAGCCACGTGATCAGTGCATGATAGCCACGTGATCAGTGCATGATCAGTCACCTGATGGGTGTATGATCAGTCACGTGACCGGCATGGTAGCTCACAGATCAGTGCATGATCAGCCACGTGAGTAGTGCATGATAGCCACGTGATCAGTGCATGATCAGTCACGTGATCAGTGCATGATCAGTCACGTGATCAGTGCATGATCAGTCACGTGATCAGTGCATGATCAGCCACGTGATCAGTGCATGATCAGTCACGTGATCAGTGCATGATAGCATGATCAGTGCGATCAGCCACGTGATCAGTGCATGATAGCCATGATCAGTGCATGATCAGCCACGTGATCAGTGCATGATCAGTCACGTGACTAGCATGATGGTAGCTACGTGATCAGTGCATGATCAGCCATGATCAGCATGATCAAGCTGATCAGTGCATGATCAGTCACATGATCAGTGCATGATCATCCGTGATCAGTGCATGATCAGTCATGTGATCAGTGCATGATATAGACGTGATCAGTGCATGATCAGTCACGTGATCAGTGCATGATCAGCCACGTGATCAGTGCTGATAGCCAGTTGATCAGTGCATGCATATAGCCAGATGATCAGTGCATGATCAGTCACGTGATCAGTGCATGATCAGCCACGTGATCAGTGCATGATAGCCACTGATCAGTGCATGATCAGCCACGTGATCAGTGCATGATCAGTTACGTGAGCAGTGCATGATCAGCCACGTGATCAGTGCATGATCAGCCACGTGATCAGTGCATGATCAGCCACGTGATCAGTGCATGATAGCCACGTGATCAGTGCATGATCAGTTACGTGATCAGTGTATGATCAGCCACGTGATCAGTGCATGATAGCCACGTGATCAGTGCATGATCAGTTACGTGATCAGTATATGATCAGCCACGTGAACAGTGCATGCTCAGTCACGTGATCTGGGCCTGCTGAGCTGCGTGATTACTGTCTGCTCATCTGCTTGACAATTGCCAGCTGAGCTGCACGATTCCTGCCTGTCATCTGCTTGACAATTATCAGCTGTGCTGCGTAAATCCTGCCTGCTCAGCTGCTTGATTATTGCCAGCTGAGCAGCATGATTCCTCACAGCTGAGTTCCATGATTATTGCCTGCTGACTGTTTGATTCGTGCCTACTCAGCTCTTTGTTTATTGCCTCCAGAGGCACATGATCAGTGTATGATAGCAAACATGATCAGCGCATGATCAGTCACATGATCAGCGCCATTAAGTCACGTGATCACTACATGATAGTCATGTGATCAGTCCATGCTCAGTCACGGTATCAGTGCATGATCAGCCACGTGATCAGTGCATGATCAGCCAGGTGATCAGTTCATGATCAGCTATGTGATCAGTGCATGATTTGTCACGTGATCAGTGCATGACCAGGCAGGTGATCAGTGCATGATCAGCCACGTGATCAGTGCATGATAGCCACGTGATCAGTGCATGGTCAGTCACCTGATGGGTGTATGATCAGTCACGTGACCAGTACATGGTAGCTACATGATCATTGCATGATCAGCCACGTGAGTAGTGCATGATAGCCACGTGATCAGTGCATGATCAGTCACGTGATCAGTGCATGATCAGTCACGTGATCAGTGCATGATAAGTCACTGATCAGTGCATGATCAGCCACGTGATCAGTGCATGATCACCACGTGATCAGTGCATGGTAGCCACGTGATCATTGCATGATCAGCCGTGATCAGTGCATGATAGCCACGTGATCAGTGCATGATCAGTCGCATGATCAGTGCATGATCATCCGGGTGATCAGTGCATGATCAGTCACGTGATCAGTGCATGATATAGACGTGATCAGTGCATGATCAGTCACGTGATCAGTGCATGATCAGCCACGTGATCAGTGCATGATCAGCCACGTGATCAGTGCATGATAGCCAGTGATCAGTGCATGATCAGTCACGTGATCAGTGCATGATCAGCCACGTGATCAGTGCATGATAGCCACTGATCAGTGCATGATCAGCCACGTGATCAGTGCATGATCAGTTACGTGAGCAGTGCATGATCAGCCACGTGATCAGTGCATGATCAGCCACGTGATCAGTGCATGATCAGCCACGTGATCAGTGCATGATAGCCACGTGATCAGTGCATGATCAGTCACGTGATCAGTGCATGATCAGCCACGTGATCAGCATGATAGCCACGTGATCAGTGCATGATCAGTTACGTGAGCATCTGTGCGATCAGCCACGTGATCAGTGCATGGTCAGACACGTGAACAGTGTATGATCAGCCACGTGATCAGTGCATGATATCCAAGTGATCAGTGCATGATCATCACGTGATCAGTGTATGATCAGCCACGTGAACAGTGCCTGCTCAGTCACGTGATCAGGGCCTGCTGAGCTGTGTGATTACTGTCTGCTCATCTGCTTGACAATTGCCAGCTGAGCTGCATGATTCCTGCCTGTCATCTGCTTGACAATTGACAGCTTTGCTGCGTAATTCCTGCCTGCTAGCTGCTTGATTATTGCCAGCTGAGCAGCATGATTCCTCACAGCTGAGTTCCATGATTATTGCCTGCTGACTGTATAATTCGTGCCTACTCAGCTCTTTGTTTATTGCCTCCAGAGGCACATGATCAGTATATGATAGCAAACATTATCAGTGCATGATCAGTCACATGATCAGTGCCATTAAGTCACGTGATCACTACATGATAGTCATGTGATCAGTCCATGCTCAGTCACGTGATCAGTGCATGATCAGCCACGTGATCAGTGCATGATCAGCCACGTGATCAGTGCATGATAGCCACGTGATCAGTGCATGATCAGTCACGTGATCAGTGCATGATCAGGCACGTGATCAGTGCATGATCAGTCACGTGATCAGTGCATGATCAGTCACGTGATCAGCATGATCAGTCACGTGATCAGTGCATGATCAGCCACGTGATCAGTGCATGATCAATTACGTGATCAGCATGATCAGTCACGTGACCAGTACATGGTAGCCACGTGATCATTGCATGATCAGCCACGTGAGCAGTGCATGATAGCCACGTGATCAGTGCATGATCAGTCACGTGATCAGTGCATGATCACCACGTGATCAGTGCATGATAAGTCACCTGATCAGTGCATGATGAATTACGTGATCAGTGCATGATCACTCACGTGATCAGTACATGGTAGCCACGTGATCATTGCATGATCAGCCACGTGATCAGTGCATGATAGCCACGTGATCAGTGCATGATCTGTCGTATGATCAGTGTATGATCATCCACGTGATCAGTGCATGGGCAGTCACGTGATCAGTGCATGATATAGACGTGATCAGTGCATGATCAGTCACGTGATCAGTGCATGATCAACCACGTGATCAGTGCATGATAGCCAGTTGATGAGTGCATGATAGCCAGATGATCAGTGCATGATCAGTCACGTGATCAGTGCATGATCAGCCACGTGATCAGTGCATGATAGCCACTGATCAGTGCATGATCAGCCACGTGATCAGTGCATGATCAGTTACGTGAGCAGTGTATGATCAGCCACGTGATCAGTGCATGGTCAAACACGTGAACAGTGTATGATCAGCCACGTGATCAGTGCATGATAGCCACGTGATCAGTGCATGATCAGTCACGTGATCAGCATGATCAGCCACGTGAACAGTGCATGCTCAGTCACGTGATCTGGGCCTGCTGAGCTGCGTGATTACCGTCTGCTCATCTGCTTGACAATTGCCAGCTGAGCTGCACGATTCCTGCCTGTCATCTGCTTGACAATTATCAGCTGTGCTGCGAATTCTGCCTGCTCAGCTGCTTGATTATTGCCAGCTGAGCAGCATGATTCCTCACACCTGAGTTCCATGATTATTGCCTGCTGACTGTTTGATTCGTGCCTACTCAGCTCTTTGTTTATTGCCTCCAGAGGCACATGATCAGTGTATGATAGCAAACATGATCAGCGCATGATCAGTCACATGATCAGCGCCATTAAGTCACGTGATCACTACATGATAGTCATGTGATCAGTCCATGCTCAGTCACGGTATCAGTGCATGATCAGCCACGTGATCAGTGCATGATCAGCCAGGTGATCAGTTCATGATAGCTATGTGATCAGTGCATGATTTGTCACGTGATCAGTGCATGACCAGGCAGGTGATCAGTGCATGATCAGCCACGTGATCAGTGCATGATAGCCACGTGATCAGTGCATGATCAGTCACCTGATGGGTGTATGATCAGTCACGTGACCAGTACATGGTAGCTACATGATCATTGCATGATCAGCCACGTGAGTAGTGCATGATAGCCACGTGATCAGTGCATGATCAGTCACGTGATCAGTGCATGATCACTCACGTAGTGCATGATAAGTCACCTGATCAGTGCATGATCAATTACGTGATCAGTGCATGATCACTCACGTGACCAGTACATGGAAGCACGTGATCAGTGCATGATCAGCCACGTGAGCAGTGCATGATAGCCACGTGATCAGTGCATGATCTGTCACATGATCAGTGTATGATCATCCGCGTGATCAGTGCATGGGCAGTCATGTGATCAGTGCATGATATAGACGTGATTAGTGCATGATCAGTCCGTGATCAGTGCATGATCAGCCACGTGATCAGCACGATAGCCAGTTAATGAGTGCATGATAGCCAGATGATCAGTGCATGATCAGTCACGTGATCAGTGTTTGATCAGCCAAGTAAAAGTGCATGATAGCCACTGATCAGTGCATGATCAGCCACGTGATCAGTGCATGATCAGTCACGTGATCAGTGTATGATCAGCCACGTGATCAGTGCATGATAGCCACGTGATCAGTGCATGATCAGTTACGTGAACATTGTATGATCAGCCACGTGATCAGTGCATGATATCCACGTGATCAGTGCATGATCAGTTACGTGATCAGTGTATGATCAGCCACGTGAACAGTGCATGCTCAGTCACGTGATCTGGGCCTGCTGAGCTGCTTGATTACCGTCTGCTCATCTGCTTGACAATTGCCAGCTGAGCTGTACGATTCCTGCCTGTCATCTGCTTGACAATTGCCAGCTGTGCTGCGTAATTCCTGCCTGCTCAGCTGCTTGATTATTGCCAGCTGAGCAGCATGATTCCTCACAGCTGAGTTCCATGATTATTGCCTGCTGACTGTTTGATTCGCGCCTACTCAGCTCTTTGTTTATTGCTCCAGAGGCACATGATCAGTGTATGATAGCAAACATGATCAGCGCATGATCAGTCACATGATCAGCGCCATTAAGTCACGTGATCACTACATGATAGTCATGTGATCAGTCCATGCTCAGTCACGGTATCAGTGCATGATCAGCCACGTGATCAGTGCATGATCAGTCAGGTGATCAGTTCATGATAGCCATGTGATCAGTTCATGATCAGTCACGTGATCAGTGCATGACCAGGCAGGTGATCAGTGCATGATCAGCCACGTGATCAGTGCATGATAGCCACGTGATCAGTGCATGATCAGTCACCTGATGGGTGTATGATCAGTCACGTGACCGTACATGGTAGCTACATGATCATTGAATGTCAGCCACGTGAGTAGTGCATGATAGCCACGATCTGCATGATCAGTCACGTGATCAGTGCATGATCAGTCACGTGACAGTGCATGATAAGTCACTGATCAGTGCATGATCAATTACCAGTGATCAGTGCATGATCAGTCACGTGATCAGTACATGATAGCTACGTGATCATTGCATGATCAGCCGTGATCAGTGCATGATAGCCACGTGATCAGTGCATGATAGCCACGTGATCAGTGCATGATCAGTCACGTGACCAGTACATGGTAGCTACATCATTGCATGATCAGCCACGTGAGCAGTGCATGATAGCCACGTGATCAGTGCATGATCAGTCGCGTGATCAGTGTATGATCATCCGTGATCAGTGCATGATCAGTCACGTGATCAGTGCATGATATAGACGTGATCAGTGCATGATCAGTCTCGTGATCAGTGCATGATCAGCCACGTGATCAGTGCATGATAGCCAGTTGATGAGTGCATGATAGCCAGATGATCAGTGCATGATCAGTCACGTGATCAGTGCATGATCAGCCACGTGATCAGTGCATGATAGCCACTGATCAGTGCATGATCAGCCACGTGATCAGTGCATGATCAGCCACGTGATCAGTGCATGATCAGCCACGTGATCAGTGCATGATAGCCACGTGATCAGTGCATGATCAGTTACGTGAGCATTGTATGATCAGCCACGTGATCAGTGCATGATAGCCACGTGATCAGTGCATTATCAGTTACGTGAGCAGCGATGATCAGCCACGTGAACAGTGCATGCTCAGTCACGTGATCTGGGCCTGCTGAGCTGCGTGATTACTGTCTGCTCATCTGCTTGACAATTGCCAGCTGAGCTGCACGATTCCTGCCTGTCATCTGCTTGACAATTATCAGCTGTGCTGCGAATTCCTGCCTGCTCAGCTGCTTGATTATTGCCAGCTGAGCAGCATGATTCCTCACACCTGAGTTCCATGATTATTGCCTGCTGACTGTTTGATGCGTGCCTACTCAGCTCTTTGTTTATTGCCTCCAGAGGCACATGATCAGTGTATGATAGCAAACATGATCAGCGCATGATCAGTCACATGATCAGCGCCATTAAGTCACGTGATCACTACATGATAGTCATGTGATCAGTCCATGCTCAGTCAATGTATCAGTGCATGATCAGCCACGTGATCAGTGCATGATCAGCCAGGTGATCAGTTCATGATAGCTATGTGATCAGTTCATGATTTGTCACGTGATCAGTGCATGACCAGGCAGGTGATCAGTGATCAGCCACGTGAACAGTGCATGATAGCCACGTGATCAGTGCATGATCCGTCACCTGATGGGTGTATGATCAGTCACCTGACCGGTACATGGTAGCTACATGATCATTGCATGATCAGCCACGTGAGTAGTGCATGATAGCCACGTGATCAGTGCATGATCAGTCACGTGATCAGTGCGATCACCATGTAACAGTGCATGATAATACCTGATCAGTGCATTATCAGCCACGTGATCAGTGCATGATCTGTCACATGATTAGTATGTTCATCCACGTGATCAGTGCATGATCAGTCACGTGATCAGTGCATGATAGACGTGATCAGTGCATGATCAGTCACGTGATCAGTGCATGATAGCCACGTGATCAGTGCATGATCAGTCACGTGATCAGTGCATGATCAGTCACGTATCAGTGCATGATCAGCCACGTGATCAGTGCATGATCAATTATGATCAGTGCATGATCAGTCACGTGACCAGCATGATGATGACAGCAGATCATTGGTGATCAGTGCATGATAGCCACGTGATCAGTGCATGATCAGTCATGTGATCACGTGTGTGATCAGCCACGTGATCAGGGCATGATATCCACGTGATCAGTGCATGATAGCCACGTGATCAGTGCATGAGAGCCACGTGATCAGTGCATGATCAGTCACGTGATACATGTGTGATCAGCCACGTGATCAGTGCATGATGAGCCACGTGATCAGTGCATGATCAATTACGTGATCAGTGCATGATCAGTCACGTGACCAGTACATGGTTGCCACGTGATCATTGCATGATCAGCCACGTGAGCAGAGCATGATAGCCACGTGATCAGTGCATGATCAGTCACGTGATCAGTACATGATCAGTCACGTGAACAGTGCATGATCTTTACGTGATCTGTGCATGATCAGTCACGTGACCAGTATATGGTAGCTACGTGATCATTCCATGACAGCCACGTGAGCAGTGCATGATAGCCAAGTGATGTGTGCATGATGAGTTACGTGAGCAGAGTATGATCAGCCACGTGATCAGTGCATGAGTGCCACGTGATCAGTGCATGATATGTCACGTGACAGTGTGATCAGCCACGTGAACAGTGCATGTTCAGCCACGTGATCAGTCCATGATAGCCACGTGATCAGTGCATGATCAGTTACCTGAGCACTGTATGATCAGCCACGTGATCAGTGCATGGTCAGACACGTGAACAGTGTATGATCAGCCACGTGATCAGTGCATGATATCCAAGTGATCAGTGCATGATCATCACGTGATCAGTGTATGATCAGCCACGTGAACAGTCCCTGCTCAGTCTCGTGATCAGGGCCTGCTGAGCTGCGTGATTACTGTCTGCTCATCTGCTTGACAATTGCCAGCTGAGCTGCACGATTCCTGCCTGTCATCTGCTTGTCAATTGACAGCTGTGCTGCGTAATTCCTGCCTGCTAGCTGCTTGATTATTGCCAGCTGAGCAGCATGATTCCTCACAGCTGAGTTCCATGATTATTGCCTGCTGACTGTATGATTCAGCCTACTCAGCTCTTTGTTTATTGCCTCCAGAGGCACATGATCAGTATATGATAGCAAACATTATCAGTGCATGATCAGTCACATGATCAGAGCCATTAAGTCACGTGATCACTACATGATAGTCATGTGATCAGTCCATGCTCAGTCACGGTATCAGTGCATGATCAGCCACGTGATCAGTGCATGATCAGCCAGGTGATCAGTTCATGATAGCTATGTGATCAGTGCATGATTTGTCACGTGATCAGTGCATGACAGGCAGGTGATCAGTGCATGATCAGTCACGTGATCATGCATGATCAGTCACGTGATCAGTGCATGATCAGTCACGTGATCAGTGCATGATCAGCCACGTGATCAGTGCATGATCAGCCACGTGATCAGTGCATGATCAATTACGTGATCAGTGCATGATCAGTCACGTGACCAGTACATGGTAGCTACGTGATCATTGCATGATCAGCCACGTGAGCAGTGCATGATAGCCACGTGATCAGTGCATGATCAGTCACGTGATCAGTGCATGATCACTCACGCACAGTGCATGATCAGTCACGTGATCAGTGCATGATCAATTACGTGATCAGTGCATGATCAGTCACGTGACAGTATATGGTAGCCATGATCATTGCATGATCAGCCACGTGATCAGTGCATGATAGCCACGTGATCAGTGCATGATCAGTCGTGATGATCAGTGCATGATCATCCGTGATCAGTGCATGATCAGTCACGTGATCAGTGCATGATATAGACGTGATCAGTGCATGATCAGTCACGTGATCAGTGCATGATCAGCCACGTGATCAGCATGATCAGCCAGTTGATGAGTGCATGATAGCCAGTGATCAGTGCATGATCAGTCACGTGATCAGTGTATGATCAGCCACGTGATCAGTGCATGATAGCCACGT
The DNA here is from genome assembly GCF_032452875.1 of Bos javanicus. NCBI lineage: Eukaryota > Metazoa > Chordata > Mammalia > Artiodactyla > Bovidae > Bos > Bos javanicus. The sequence continues at coordinate 164,704 of NW_026894079.1, read as the reverse complement.
GATCAGTGCATGATCAGTCACGTGATCAGTGATGATCAGCCACGTGAACAGTGCATGCTCAGTCACGTGATCTGGGCCTGCTGAGCTGCGTGATTACCGTCTGCTCATCTGCTTGACAATTGCCAGCTGAGCTGCACGATTCCTGCCTCTCATCTGCTTGACAATTATCAGCTGTGCTGCGTAATTTCTGCCTGCTCAGCTGCTTGATTATTGCCAGCTGAGCAGCATGATTCCTCACACCTGAGTTCCATGATTATTGCCTGCTGACTGTTTGACTCGTGCCTACTCAGCTCTTTGTTTATTGCCTCCAGAGGCACATGATCAGTGTATGATAGCAAACATGATCAGCGCATGATCAGTCACATGATCAGCGCCATTAAGTCACGTGATCACTACATGATAGTCATGTGATCAGTCCATGCTCAGTCACGGTATCAGTGCATGATCAGCCACGTGATCAGTGCATGATCAGTCACATGATCAGTGTATGATCAGCCACGTGATCAGTGCATGGGCAGTCACGTGATCAGTGCATGATATAGACGTGATCAGTGCATGATCAGTCACGTGATCAGTGCATGATAGCCACGTGATCAGTGCATGATCAGTCACCAGATGGGTGTATGATCAGTCACGTGACCTGTACATGGTAGCCATATGATCATTGCATGATCAGCCACGTGAGTAGTGCATGATAGCCACGTGATCAGTGCATGATCAGTCACGTGATCAGTGCATGATCAGTCACGTGATCAGTGCATGATCAGGCACGTGATCAGTGCATGATCAGCCACGTGATCAGTGCATGATAGCCACGTGATCAGTGCATGATCAGTCACGTGATCAGTGCATGATCAGTCACGTGATCAGTGCATGATCATTTACGTGATCTGCATGATCAGTCACGACCAGTATATGTAGCTATGTGATCATTCCATGACAGCCACGTGAGCAGTGCATGATAGCCACGTGATGTGTGCATGATGAGTTACGTGAGCAGAGTATGATCAGCCACGTGATCAGTGCATGAGTGCCACGTGATCAGTGCATGATATGTCACGTGACAGTGTGTGATCAGCCACGTGAACAGTGCATGATCAGCCACGTGATCAGTGCATGATAGCCACGTGATCAGTGCATGATCAGTTACGTGAGCAGTGTATGATCAGCCACGTGATCAGTGCATGGTCAGACACGTGAACAGTGTATGATCAGCCACGTGATCAGTGCATGATATCCAAGTGATCAGTGCATGATCATCACGTGATCAGTGTATGATCAGCCACGTGAACAGTGCATGCTCAGTCACGTGATCAGGGCCTGCTGAGCTGCGTGATTACTGTCTGCTCATCTGCTTGACAATTGCCAGCTGAGCTGCACGATTCCTGCCTGTCATCTGCTTGACAATTGCCAGCTGTGCTGCGAATTCCTGCCTGCTCAGCTGCTTGATTATTGCCAGCTGAGCAGCATGATTCCTCACAGCTGAGTTCCATGATTATTGCCTGCTGACTGTTTGATTCGTGCCTACTCAGCTCTTTGTTTATTGCCTCCAGAGGCACATGATCAGTGTATGATAGCAAACATGATCAGTGCATGATCAGTCACATGATCAGCGCCATTAAGTCACGTGATCACTACATGATAGTCATGTGATCAGTCCATGCTCAGTCACGATCAGTGCATGATCAGCCACGTGATCAGTGCATGATCAGCCACGTGATCAGTTCATGATAGCCACGTGATCAGTGCATGATCAGTCACGTGATCAGTGCATGACCAGGCACGTGATCAGTGCATGATCAGCCACGTGATCAGTGCATGATAGCCACGTGATCAGTGCATGATCAGTCACCTGATGGGTGTATGATCAGTCACGTGACCAGTACATGGTAGCTACATGATCATTGCATGATCAGCCACGTGAGCAGTGCATGATAGCCACGTGATCAGTGCATGATCAGTCACGTGATCAGTGATGATCAGCCACGTGATCAGTGCATGAGTGCCACGTGATCAGTGCATGATAGTCACGTGATCAGTGCATGATCAGCCACGTGATCAGTGCATGATCAGCCACGTGATCAGTGCATGATAGCCACGTGATCAGTGCATGATCAGTCACTGATCAGTGCATGATCAGCCACGTGATCAGTGCATGATCAGACACGTGATCAGTGTATGATCAGCCACGTGATCAGTGCATGATATCCACGTGATCAGTGCATGATCATCACGTGATCAGTGCATGATCAGCCACGTGATCAGTGCATGATCAGTCACGTGATCAGGCATGATGAGCCACGTGATTAGTGTCTGATCATCTGCTTGACAATTGCCAGCTGTGCCGCGAATTCTGCCTGATCAGCTGCTTGATTATTGCCAGCTGAGCAGCATGATTCCTCACACCTGAGTTCCATGATTATTGCCTGCTGACTGTTTGATGCGTGTTTACCAGCTCTTTGTTTATTGCCTCCAGAGGCACATGATCAGTGCTGATAGCAAACATGATCAGTGCATGATCAGTCACATGATCAGTGCATTAAGTCACGTGATCAGTGCATGATCAGTCATGTGATCAGTCCATGATCATCATCACGTATCAGTGCATGATCAGCCACGTGATCAGTGCATGATCAGCCACGTGATCAGTGCATGATCAGCCACGTGATCAGTGCATGATCAGCCACGTGATCAGTGCATGATAGCCACGTGATCAGTGCATGATCAGCCACGTGATCAGTGCATGATCAGCCACGTGATCAGTGCATGCTCAGTCACGTGATCAGGCCTGCTGAGCTGCGTGATTACTGTCTGCTCATCTGCTTGACAATTGCCAGCTGAGCTGCACGATTCCTGCCTGTCATCTGCTTGACAATTGTCAGCTGTGCTGCGTAATTCCTGCCTGCTCAGCTGCTTGATTATTGCCAGCTGAGCAGCATGATTCCTCACAGCTGAGTTCCATGATTATTGCCTGCTGACTGTTTGATTCGTGCCTACTCAGCTCTTTGTTTATTGCCTCCAGAGGCACATGATCAGTGTATGATAGCAAACATGATCAGTGCATGATCAGTCACATGATCAGCGCCATTAAGTCACGTGATCACTACATGAGTCATGTGATCAGTCCATGCTCAGTCACGGTATCAGTGCATGATCAGCCACGTGATCAGTGCATGATCAGCCAGGTGATCAGTTCATGATAGCCACGTGATCAGTGCATGATCAGTCACGTGATCAGTGCATGACCAGGCACGTGATCAGTGCATGATCAGCCACGTGATCAGTGCATGATAGCCACGTGATCAGTGCATGATCAGTCACCTGATGGGTGTATGATCAGTCACGTGACCAGTACATGGTAGCTACATGATCATTGCATGATCAGCCACGTGAGTAGTGCATGATAGCCACGTGATCAGTGCATGATCAGTCACGTGATCAGTGCATGATCAGTCATGTGATCAGTGCATGATCAGGCAGTGATCAGTGCATGATCAGCCACGTGATCAGTGCATGATAGCCACGTGATCTGCATGATCAGTCACGTGATCAGTACATGGTAGCTACGTGATCAGTGCATGATCAGCCACATGAGCAGTGCATGATAGCCACGTGATCAGTGCATGATCAGTCACGTGATCAGCATGATCAGTCACGTGATCAGTGCATGATCAGTCACGTGATCAGTGCATGATCAATTACGTGATCAGTGCATGATCAGTCACGTGACCAGTACATGATAGCCACGTGATCAGTGCATGATCAGCCACGTGATCAGTGCATGATAGCCACGTGATCAGTGCATGATCAGTCACGTGATCAGTGTATGATCATCCGTGATCAGCATGATCAGCCATGTGATCAGTATGATAGCCACGTGATCAGTGCATGATCAGTCACGTGATCAGTGTATGATCAGCCACGTGATCAGTGCATGGTCAGACACGTGAACAGTGTATGATCAGCCACGTGATCAGTGCATGATAGCCACGTGATCAGTGCATGATCAGTCACGTGATCAGTGTATGATCAGCCACGTGAACAGTGCATGCTCAGTCACGTGATCTGGGCCTGCTGAGCTGCGTGATTACTGTCTGCTCATCTGCTTGACAATTGCCAGCTGAGCTGCACGATCCTGCCTGTCATCTGCTTGACAATTGTCAGCTGTGCTGCGTAATTCCTGCCTGCTCAGCTGCTTGATTATTGCCAGCTGAGCAGCATGATTCCTCACAGCTGAGTTCCATGATTATTGCCTGCTGACTGTTTGATTCGTGCCTACTCAGCTCTTTGTTTATTGCCTCCAGAGGCACATGATCAGTGTATGATAGCAAACATGATCAGCGCATGATCAGTCACATGATCAGCGATTAAGTCACGTGATCACTACATGATAGTCATGTGATCAGTCCATGCTCAGTCACGGTATCAGTGCATGATCAGCCACGTGATCAGTGCATGATCTGTCACATGATCAGTGTATGATCATCCACGTGATCAGTGCATGGCAGTCATGTGATCAGTGCATGATATAGACGTGATCAGTGCATGATCAGTCACGTGATCAGTGCATGATAGCCACGTGATCAGTGCATGATCAGTCACCTGATGGGTGTATGATCATTCACGTGACCTGTACATGGTAGCTACATGATCATTGCATGATCAGCCACGTGAGTAGTGCATGATAGCCACGTGATCAGTGCATGATCAGTCACGTGATCAGTGCATGATCAGTCATGTGACAGTACATGGTAGCTCACGTGATCATGCATGATCAGCCACGTGATCAGTGCATGATCAGCCATGATCAGTGCATGATAGCCACGTGATCAGTGCATGATCAGTCACGTGATCAGTGCATGATCAGTCACGTGATCAGTGCATGATCAGTCACGTGATCAGTGCATGATCAGCCACGTGATCAGTGCATGATCAATTACGAGTGCATGATCAGTCACGTGACCAGTACATGGTAGCTACGTGATCATTGCATGATCAGCCACGTGATCAGTGCATGATAGCCACGTGATCAGTGCATGATCAGCCATGATCAGTGATGATCAGTCACGTGATCAGTGCATGATCAGTCACGTGATCAGTGCATGATCAGCCACGTGATCAGTGCATGATCAGTCATGTATCAGTGCATGATCAGCACATGATCAGCATGATCAGTCCGTGATCAGTGCATGATCAGCCACGTGATCAGTGCATGATCAGCCACGTGATCAGTGCATGATCAGTCACGTGATCAGTGCATGATCAGTCACGTGATCAGTGTATGATCAGCCACGTGAACAGTGCATGCTCAGTCACGTGATCAGGCCATGAGCTGCGTGATTACTGTCTGCTCATCTGCTTGACAATTGCCAGCTGAGCTGCACGATTCCTGCCTGTCATCTGCTTGACAATTGCCAGCTGTGCTGCATAATTCCTGCCTGCTCAGCTGCTTGATTATTGCCAGCTGAGCAGCATGATTTCTCACAGCTGAGTTCCATGATTATTGCCTGCTGACTGATTCGTGCCTACTCAGCTCTTTGTTCATTGCCTCCAGAGGCACATGATCAGTGTATGATAGCAAACATGATCAGTGCATGATCAGTCACATGATCAGTGCATGATAAGCCACGTGATCAGTATGATCAATTACGTGATCAGTGCATGATCAGTCACGTGATCAGTACATGGTAGCTGCGTGATCAGTGCATGATCAGCCACGTGATCAGTGCATGATCAGTCACGTGATACGTATGATCAGCCACGTGATCAGTGCATGATAGCCACGTGATCAGTGCATGATCAGCACGTGATCAGTGCATGATCAGCCACGTGATCAGTGCATGATAGCCACGTGATCAGTGCAGGATCAATTACGTGATCAGTGCATGATCAGTCACGTGACCAGTACATGGTTGCCACGATCGTTGCATGATCAGCCACGTGAGCAGAGCATGATAGCCACGTGATCAGTGCATGATCAGTCACGTGATCAGTACATGATCAGTCACGTGAACAGTGCATGATCATTTACGTGATCTGTGCATGATCAGTCACGTGATCAGTATATGGTAGCTACGTGATCATTCCAACGAGCCACGTGAGCAGTGCATGATAGCCACGTGATGTGTGCATGATGAGTTACGTGATCAGAGTATGATCAGCCACGTGATCAGTGCATGAGTGCCACGTGATCAGTGCATGATATGTCACGTGACAGGTGTGTGATCAGCCACGTGAACAGTGCATGTTCAGCCACGTGATCAGTGCATGATAGCCACGTGATCAGTGCATGATCAGTTACGTGAGCAGTGTATGATCAGCCACGTGATCAGTGCATGGTCAGACACGTGAACAGTGCATGATCAGCCACGTGATCAGTGCATGATATCCAAGTGATCAGTGCATGATCATCACGTGATCAGTGTATGATCAGCCACGTGAACAGTGCATGCTCAGTCACGTGATCAGGGCCTGCTGAGCTGCACATTACTGTCTGCTATCTGCTTGACAATTGCCAGCTCAGTGCGCGAATTCTGCCTGCTCAGCTGCTTGATTATTGCCAGCTGAGCAGCATGATTCCTCACACCTGAGTTCCATGATTATTGCCTGCTGACTGTTTGATGCGTCTACTCAGCTTTTGTTTATTGCCTCCAGAGGCACATGATCAGTGTATGATAGCAAACATGATCAGCGCATGATCAGTCACATGATCAGTGCCATTAAGTCACGGATCACACATGATAGTCACGTGATCAGTGCATGATCAGTCACGTATCAGTGCATGATCAGCCACGTGATCAGTGCATGATCAGCCACGTGATCAGTGCATGATCAGCCACGTGATCAGTGCATGATCAGTCACGTGATCAGTGCATGATAGCCACGTGATCAGTGCATGATCAGTCACGTGATCAGTGATGGCCACGTGATCAGTGCATGCTCAGTCACGTGATCAGGCCTGCTGAGCTGCGTGATTACTGTCTGCTCATCTGCTTGACAATTGCCAGCTGAGCTGCACGATTCCTGCCTGTCATCTGCTTGACAATTGTCAGCTGTGCTGCGTAATTCTGCCTGCTCAGCTGCTTGATTATTGCCAGCTGAGCAGCATGATTCCTCACAGCTGAGTTCCATGATTATTGCCTGCTGACTGTTTGATTCGGCCTACTCAGCTCTTTGTTTATTGCCTCCAGAGGCACATGATCAGTGTATGATAGCAAACATGATCAGTGCATGATCAGTCACATGATCAGCGCCATTAAGTCACGTGATCACTACATGATAGTCATGTGATCAGTCCATGCTCAGTCACGGTATCAGTGCATGATCAGCCACGTGATCAGTGCATGATCAGCCAGGTGATCAGTGCATGATAGCCACGTGATCAGTGCATGATCAGTCACGTGATCAGTGCATGACCAGGCACGTGATCAGTGCATGATCAGCCACGTGATCAGTGCATGATAGCCACGTGATCAGTGCATGATCAGTCACCTGATGGGTGTATGATCAGTCACGTGACCAGTACATGGTAGCTACATGATCATTGCATGATCAGCCACGTGAGTAGTGCATGATAGCCACGTGATCAGTGCATGATCAGTCACGTGATCAGTGCATGATCAGTCATGTGATCAGTGCATGATCAGCCACGTGATCAGTGCATGATCAGCCACGTGATCAGTGCATGATCAGCCACGTGATCAGTGCATGATCAGTCACGTGACAGTACATGGTAGCTACGTGATCAGTGCATGATCAGCCACGTGATCAGTGCATGATAGCCACGTGATCAGTGCATGATCAGTCACGTGATCAGTGCATGATCAGCCACGTGATCAGTGCATGATCAGTCACGTGATCAGTGCATGATCAATTACGTGATCAGTGCATGATCAGTCACGTGACAGCACATGATGAAGCATGTGATCAGTGCATGATCAGTCACACGTGATCAGTGCATGATCAGCCATGATCAGTGCATGATCAGTCACGTGATCAGTGTATGATCAGCCACGTGATCAGTGCATGATCAGCCACGTGATCAGTGCATGATAGCCACGTGATCAGTGCATGATCAGTCACGTGATCAGTGTATGATCAGCCACGTGATCAGTGCATGGTCAGACACGTGAACAGTGTATGATCAGCCACGTGATCAGTGCATGATAGCCACGTGATCAGTGCATGATCAGTCACGTGATCAGTGTATGATCAGCCACGTGAACAGTGCATGCTCAGTCACGTGATCTGGGCCTGCTGAGCTGCGTGATTACTGTCTGCTCATCTGCTTGACAATTGCCAGCTGAGCTGCACGATTCCTGCCTGTCATCTGCTTGACATTGCTGTGCTGCGAATTCCTGCCTGCTCAGCTGCTTGATTATTGCCAGCTGAGCAGCATGATTCCTCACAGCTGAGTTCCATGATTATTGCCTGCTGACTGTTTGATTCGTGCCTACTCAGCTCTTTGTTTATTGCCTCCAGAGGCACATGATCAGTGTATGATAGCAAACATGATCAGCGCATGATCAGTCACATGATCAGCGCCATTAAGTCACGTGATCACTACATGATAGTCATGTGATCAGTCCATGCTCAGTCACGGTATCAGTGCATGATCAGCCACGTGATCAGTGCATGATCTGTCACATGATCAGTGTATGATCATCCACGTGATCAGTGCATGGGCAGTCATGTGATCAGTGCATGATATAGACGTGATCAGTGCATGATCAGTCACGTGATCAGTGCATGATAGCCACGTGATCAGTGCATGATCAGTCACCTGATGGGTGTATGATCATTCACGTGACCTGTACATGGTAGCTATGATCATTGCATGATCAGCCACGTGATAGTGCATGATAGCCACGTGATCAGTGCATGATCAGTCACGTGATCAGTGCATGATCAGTCATGTGACAGTATGGTAGCCACGTGATCATGCATGATCAGCCACGCAGCGTGCATGATCAGCCACGTGATCAGTGCATGATAGCCACGTGATCAGTGCATGATCAGTCATTGATCAGTGCATGATCAGTCACGTGATCAGTGCATGATCAGCCACGTGATCAGTGCATGATCAGTCACGTGATCAGTGCGGTTACGGTAGCTTGATCAGTGCATGATCAGCCACGTGATCAGTGCATGATAGCCACGTGATCAGTGCATGATCAATATGATCAGCATGATCAGTCACGTGATCAGTGCATGATCAGTCACGTGATCAGTGCATGATCAGCCACGTGATCAGTGCATGATCAGTCACGTGATCAGTGCATGATAGCTACGTGATCAGTGCATGATCAGTCACGTGATCAGTGCATGATCAGCCACGTGATCAGTGCATGATAGCCACGTGATCAGTGCATGATCAGCACATGATCAGTGCATGATCAGTCACGTGATCAGTGTATGATCAGCCACGTGAACAGTGCATGCTCAGTCACGTGATCAGGGCATGAGCAGCGTGATTACTGTCTGCTCATCTGCTTGACAATTGCCAGCTGAGCTGCACGATTCCTGCCTGTCATCTGCTTGACAATTGCCAGCTGTGCTGCGAATTCTGCCTGCTCATCTGCTTGATTATTGCCAGCTGAGCAGCATGATTCCTCAGAGCTGAGTTCCATGATTATTGCATGCTGACTGATTCGTGCCTACTCAGCTCTTTGTTCATTGCCTCCAGAGGCACATGATCAGTGTATGACACCAAACATGATCAGTACATGATCAGTCACATGATCAGTGCATGATAAGCCACGTGATCAGTGCATGATCAGTACGTGATCAGTGCATGATCAGTCATGTGATCAGTGCATGTGTATGTGTGATCAGTGCATGATCAGCCACGTGATCAGTGTATGATCAGTCACGTGATCAGTGCATGATCAGCCACATGATCAGTGCATGATAGCCACGTGATCAGTGCATGATCAGCCACGTGATCAGTGTGTGATCAGCCACGTGATCAGTGCATGATCAGCCACGTGATCAGTGCATGATCAGCCACGTGATCAGTGCATGATCAGTCACGTGACCAGTACATGGTGCTACGTGATCATTGCATGATCAGCCACGAGCAGTGCATGATAGCCACGTGATCAGTGCATGATCAGTCACGTGATCAGTGCATGATCAGTCACGTGAACAGTGCATGATCATTTGACGGATCTGCATGATCAGTCACGTGACCAGTATATGGTAGCTACGTGATCATTGCATGATCAGCCACGTGATCAGTGCATGATAGCCATGTGATCAGTGCATGATCAGTCACGTGAACAGTGTATGATCAGCCACGTGATCAGTGCATGAGTGCCACGTGATCAGTGCATGATATGTCACTGATGTGTGTGATCAGCCACGTGAACAGTGCATGATCAGCCACGTGATCAGTGCATGATAGCCACGTGATCAGTGCATGATCAGTTACGTGATCAGTGTATGATCAGCCACGTGATCAGTGCATGGTCAGACACGTGAACAGTGCGATCAGCCACGTGATCAGTGCATGATATCCAAGTGATCAGTGCATGATCATCACGTGATCAGTGCATGATCAGCCACGTGAACAGTGCATGCTCAGTCACGTGATCAGGGCCTGCTGAGCTGCGTGATTACTGTCTGTCATCTGCTTGACAATTGCCAGCGTGCTGCGTAATTCCTGCCTGCTCAGCTGCTTGATTATTGCCAGCTGAGCAGCACGATTCCTCACAGCTGAGTTCCATGATTATTGCCTGCTGACTGTTTGATCGTGCCTACTCAGCTTTGTTTATTGCCTCCAGAGGCACATGATCAGTGTATGATAGCAAACATGATCAGCGCATGATCAGTCACATGATCAGCGCCATTAAGTCACGTGATCACTACATGATAGTCATGTGATCAGTCCATGCTCAGTCACGGTATCAGTGCATGATCAGCCACGTGATCAGTGCATGATCAGCCACGTGATCAGTTCATGATCAGCTATGTGATCAGTTCATGATCTGTCACGTGATCAGTGCATGACCAGGCAGGTGATCAGTGCATGATCAGCCACGTGATCAGTGCATGATCAGCCACGTGATCAGTGCATGCTCAGTCACGTGATCAGGGCCTGCTGAGCTGCGTGATTCATTGTCTGCTCATCTGCTTGACAATTGCCAGCTGAGCTGCACATCCTGCCTGTCATCTGCTTGACAATCAGTTGCCAGTGCTGCGAATTCCTGCCTGCTCAGCTGCTTGATTATTGCCAGCTGAGCAGCATGATTCCTCACAGCTGAGTTCCATGATTATTGCCTGCTGACTGCTTGATTCGTGCCTACTCAGCTCTTTGCTTATTGCCTCCAGAGGCACATGATCAGTGTATGATAGCAAACATGATCAGTGCATGATCAGTCACATGATCAGAGCCATTAAGTCACGTGATCACTACATGATAGTCATGTGATCAGTCCAAGCTCAGTCACGTGATCAGTGCATGATCAGCCACGTGATCAGTGCATGATCAGCCAGGTGATCAGTTCATGATCAGCTATGTGATCAGTTCATGATTTGTCACGTGATCCAGACCAGGCAGGTGATCAGGTATGATCAGCCACGTGAACAGTGCATGATAGCCACGTGATCAGTGCATGATCCGCCACCTGATGGGTGTATGATCAGTCACCTTACCAGCATACGGTAGCTACGTGATCATTGCATGATCAGCCACGTGAGTAGTGCATGATAGCCACGTGATCAGTGCATGATCAGTCACGTGTTCCGTGCATGATCAGTCATGTAATCTGTATGACCAGGCACGTGATCAGTGCATGATCAGCCAAGTGATCAGTGCATGATAGCCACGTGATCAGTGCATGATCAGTCACGTGACCAGTGTATGATAGCCAGGTGATCATTGCATGATCACACATGAGCCCCGCATGATCAGCCACGTGATCAGTGCATGATCAGTCACGTGATCAGTGCATGATCACTCACGATCAGCACATGATAAGTCACCTGATCAGTGCATGATCAATTACGTGATCAGTGCATGATCACTCACGTGACCAGTACATGGTAGCTATGTGATCATTGCATGAACAGCCACGTGATCAGTGCATGATAGCCACATGATCAGTGCATGATTGTCACATGATCAGTGTATGATCATCCGGGTGATCAGTGCATGGGCAGTCATGTGATCTGCATGATATAGACGCGATTAGTGCATGATCAGTCTCGTGATCAGTGTATGATCACACGTGATCAGTGCATGGTCAGACACGTGAACAGTGTATGATCAGCCACGTGATCAGTGCATGATAGCCACGTGATCAGTGCATGATCAGTCACGTGAGCAGTGTATGATGAGCCACGTGAACAGTGCATGCTCAGTCACGTGATCTGGGCCTGCTGAGCTGCGTGATTACAGTCTGCTTATCTGCTTGACAATTTCCAGCTGAGCTGCACGATTCCTGCTTGTCATCTGCTTGATAATTGTCAGCTGTGCTGCGTAATTCCTGCCTGCTCAGCTGCTTGATTATTGCCAGCTGAGCAGCATGATTCCTCACAGCTGAGTTCCATGATTATTGCCTGCTGACTGTTTGATTCGTGCCTACTCAGCTCTTTGTTAATTGCCTCCAGAGGCACATGATCAGTGTATGATAGCAAACATGATCAGCGCATGATCAGTCACATGATCAGCGCCATTAAGTCACGTGATCACTACATGATAGTCATGTGATCAGTCCATGCTCAGTCACGGTATCAGTGCATGATCAGCCACGTGATCAGTGCATGATCTGTCACATGATTAGTGTATGATCATCCACGTGATCAGTGCATGGGCATTCATGTGATCAGTGCATGATATAGACGGGATCAGTGCATGATCAGTCTTGTGATCAGTGCATGATAGCCACGTGATCAGTGCATGATCAGTCACCTGATGGGTGTATGATCATTCACGTGACCTGTACATGGTAGCACACGATCATTGCATGATCAGCCACGTGTAGTGCATGATAGCCACGTGATCAGTGCATGATCAGTCACGTGATCAGTGCATGATCAGCCATGTGACAGTACATGGTAGCCATGATCATCGCATGATCAGCCACGTGATGTGTGCATGTCCAGCCAAGTGATCAGTGCATGATCAGCCACGTGATCAGTGCATGATCAGTCACGTGATCAGTGCATGATCAGTCACGTGATCAGTGCATGACAGTCACGTGATCAGTGCATGATCAATGCTCATGCGTGATCAGTGCATATCATCACTGTATGACCAGTACATGGTAGCTACGTGATCATTGCCTGATCAGCCACGTGAGCAGTGCATGATAGCCACGTGATCAGTGCATGATCAGCCATGTGACTAGTGCATGATCAGTCACGTGATCAGTACATGGTCAGTCACGTGATCAGTGCATGATCATCCACGTGATCAGTGTGTGGAGTCACGTAGTCAATGCATGATAGCGCCGTGATCAGTGCATGATCAGTCCTGTGATGAGTGTATGATCAGCCCGTGATCAGTGCAAGATCAGCACGTGATCAGTGCATGATCAGTCACATGATCAGTGCATGATCAGTCACGTGAGGTGTGTGACCAGCCATGTGAACAGTGCATGCTCAGTCACGCGATCAGGCCTGCTGAGCTGCGTGATTACTGTCTGCTCATCTGCTTGACAATTGCCAGCTGAGCTGCACGATTCCTGCCTGTCATCTCCTTGACAATTGCCACCTGTGCTGCGAATTCCTGCCTGCTCATCTACTTGATTATTGCCAGCTGAGCAGCATGATTTCAGAGCTGAGTTCCATGATTATAGCCTGCTGACTGATTCCTGCCTACTCAGCTCTATGTTCATTGCCTCCAGAGGCACATGATCAGTGTGTGACCCAAACATGATCAGCACATGATCAGTCACATGATCAATGCATGATAAGCCAGGTGATCAGTGCATGATCAATTATGATCAGTGCATGATCAGTCATGTGACCAGTACATGGTAGCTGTGTGATCATTGCATGATCAGCCACGTGAGCAGTGCATGATCAGTCACGTGATCGGTGCATGATCAGTCACGCGATCAGTGCATGATATCCACGATCTGTGCAGGATCAGTGATCAGTGCATGACAGCCACATCAGTGCATGATGAGCCACGTGATCAGTGCAGGATCAATTACGTGATCAGTGCATGATCAGTCACGTGACCAGTACATGGTAGCTACGTGATCGTGCATGATCAGCCACGTGAGCAGTGCATGATAGCACGCGATCAGTGCATGATCAGCCACGTGATCAGTGCATGATCAGTCACGTGAACAGTGCATGATCATTTCACGTGATCAGTGCACGATCAGCCACGTGACCAGTGCATGATAGCCACGTGATCATTCCATAACGAGCCACTTGAGCAGTGCATGATAGCCACGTGATGTGTGCATGATGAGTCACGTGATCAGAGTATGATCAGCCACGTGATCAGTGCATGAGTGCCACGTGATCAGTGCATGATATGTCACGTGATCAGTGTGTGATCAGCCACGTGAACAGTGCATGTTCAGCCACGTGATCAGTGCATGATAGCCACGTGATCAGTGCATGATCAGTTACGTGAGCAGTGTATGATCAGCCACGTGATCAGTGCATGTCAGACACGTGAACAGTGCATGATCACACGTGATCAGTGCATGATATCTAAGTGATCAGTGCATGATCAGTCACGCGATCAGTGCATGATCAGCCACGTGAACAGTGCATGCTCAGTCACGTGATCAGGCCTGCTGAGCTGCGTGATTACTGTCTGCTCATCTGCTTGACAATTGCCAGCTGTGCTGCGTAATTCCTGCCTGCTCAGCTGTTGATTATTGCCAGCTGAGCATGATTCTCACAGCTGAGTTCCATGATTATTGCCTGCTGACTGTTTGATGCGTGGCTACTCAGCTCTTTGTTATTGCCTCCAGAGGCACATGATCAGTGCATGAGCAGTGAAACATGATCAGCGTATGATCAGTCACATGATCAGCGCCATTAAGTCACGTGATCACTACATGATCAGTCATGTGATCAGTCCATGCTCAGTCACGTATCAGTGCATGATCATCAGCCACGTGATCAGTGCATGATCAGCCAGGTGATCAGTTCATGATCAGCTATGTGATCAGTTCATGATTTGTCACGTGATCTGTGCATGACAGGCAGGTGATCAGTGTATGATCAGCCACGTGAACAGTGATGATCAGCCACGTGATCAGTGCATGCTCAGTCACGTGATCAGGCCTGCTGAGCTGCGTGATTACTGTCTGCTCATCTGCTTGACAATTGCCAGCTGAGCTGCACGATTCCTGCCTGTCATCTGCTTGACAGTTGCCAGCTGTGCTGCGTAATTCCTGCCTGCTCAGCTGCTTGATTATTGCCAGCTGAGCAGCATGATTCCTCACAGCTGAGTTCCATGATTATTGCCTGCTGACTGTTTGATTCGTGCCTACTCAGCTCTTTGTTTATTGCCTCCAGAGGCACATGATCAGTGCATGATAGCAAACATGATCAGTGCATGATCAGTCACATGATCAGAGCCATTAAGTCACGTGATCACTACATGATAGCCATGTGATCAGTCCAAGCTGAGTCACGGTATCAGTGCATGATCAGTCACGTGATCAGTGCATGACCAGCCAGGTGATCAGTTCATGATCAGCTATGTGATCAGTTCATGATTTGTCACGTGATCTGTGCATGACCAGGCAGGTGATCAGTGTATGATCAGCCACGTGAACAGTGCATGATAGCCACGTGATCAGTGCATGATCCGTCACGTGATGTGCATGATCAGTCACCTGACCAGTATATGGTAGCTACATGATCATTGCATGATCAGCCACGTGAGTAGTGCATGATAGCCACGTGATCAGTGCATGATCAGTCATGATCCGTGCATGATCAATCATGTGATCAGTGCATGACCAGGCACTGATCAGTGTATGACCAGCCACGATCAGTGCATGATAGTCACGTGATCAGTGCATGATCAGTCACGTGACAGTATATGGTCAGCTACGTGATCAGTGCATGATCAGCCACATGAGCCCTGCATGATAGCCACGATCAGTGCATGATCAGCCACGTGATCAGTGCATGATCACGTGCTCAGTGCATGATAAGTCACGTGATCAGTGCATGATCAGTTACGTGATCAGTGCATGATCAGTCACGTGACCAGTATATGGTAGCCACGTGATCAGTGCATGATCAGCCGTGAGAGTGCATGATAGCTACGTGATCAGTGCATGATCAGCTACTTGATCAGTGCATGATCATCCGTGGGTGATCAGTGTGATCAGTCACGTGATCAGTGCATGATAGCCACGCGATCAGTGCATGATCAGTTCGTGAGCAGTGTATGATCAGCCACTTGAGCAGTGCATGGTCAGACACGTGAACAGTGTATGATCAGCCACGTGATCAGTGCATGATATCTAAGTGATCAGTGCATGATCAACACGTGATCAGTGTATGATCAGCCACGTGAACAGTGCATGCTCAGTCACGTGATCTGGGCCTGCTGAGCTGCGTGATTACTGTCTGCTCATCTGCTTGACAATTGCCAGCTGAGCTGCACGATTCCTGCCTGTCATCTGCTTGACAATTGCCAGCTGTGCTGCGTAATCCTGCCTGCTCAGCTGCTTGATTATTGCCAGCTGAGCAGCATGATTCCTCACAGCTGAGTTCCATGATTATTGCCTGCTGACTGTTTGATCTGTGCCTACTCAGCTCTTTGTTTATTGCCTCCAGAGGCACATGATCAGTGTATGATAGGAAACATGATCAGCGCATGATCAGTCACATGATCAGCGCCATTAAGTCACGTGATCACTACATGATAGTCATGTGATCAGTCCATGCTCAGTCACGGTATCAGTGCATGATCAGCCACGTGATCAGTGCATGATCTGTCACATGATTAGTGCATGATCATCCACGTGATCAGTGCATGGGCAGTCATGTGACCAGTGCATGATATAGACGTGATCAGTGCATGATCAGTCGTGATCAGTGCATGATAGCCACGTGATCAGTGCATGATCAGTCACCTGATGGTGTATGATCATTCACGTGACCTGTACATGGTAGCTACATGATCATTGCATGATCAGCCACGTGAGTAGTGCATGATAGCCACGTGATCACTGCATGATCAGTCACGTGATCAGTGCATGATCAGTCATGTGACCAGTACATGGTAGCTGCGTGATCAGTGCATGATCCCCACGGGATCAGTGCATGATCAGCCACGTGATCAGTGCATGATCAGCCATGTGATCAGTGCATGATCAGCCACGTGATCAGTGCATGATCAGTCACGCGATCAGTGTATGATCAGTCACGTGATCAGTGCATGATCACCATGTGATCAGCGCATGATCAGTCACGTGATCAGTGCATGTAGCCACGTGATCAGTGCATGATCAGCCACGTGATCAGTGCATGAGCAGCCATGTGATCAGTGCATGATCAGCCACGTGATCAGTGCATGATCAGTCACGTGATCAGTGTATGACTGCCAAGTGATCAGTGCATGATCAGCCACGTGATTAGTGCATGTGAGTCATGTAATCAGTGCATGATAGTACGTGATCAGTGCATGATCAGCCCGTGATCAGTGCATGATCAGCCATGATCAGTGCATGATCAACCACGTGATCAGTGCATGATCAGTCACGTGATCAGTGTATGATCAGTCACGTGATAGGTGTGTGACCAGCCACGTGATCAGTGCATGCTCAGTCACGTGATCAGGGCCTGCTGAGCTGCGTGATTACTGTCTGCTCATCTGCTTGACAATTGCCAGCTGAGCTGCACGATCCTGCCTGTCATCTCCTTGACAATTGCCACCTGTGCTGCTGCATTCCTGCCTGCTCATCTACTTGATTATTGCCAGCTGAGCAGCATGATTTCTCAGAGCTGAGTTCCATGATTATAGCCTGCTGACTGATTCCTGCCTACTCAGCTCTATGTCATTTTGCCTCCAGAGGCACATGATCAGTGTGTGACACCAAACATGATCAGCACATGATCAGTCACATGATCAATGCATGATAAGCCAGGTGATCAGTGCATGATCAATTACGTGATCAGTGCATGATCAGTCATGACCAGTACATGGTAGCTGCGTGATCAGTGCATGATCAGCCACGTGAGCAGTGCATGATCAGCCGTGATCAGTGTGATCAGTCACGTGATCAGTGCATGATAGCCACGTGATCAGTGCATGATCAGCCACGTGATCAGTGCATGATCAGCCACGTGATCAGTGCATGATGCCACGTGATCAGTGCATGATCAGCCACGTGATCAGTGCATGATCAGTCACGTGACCAGTACATGGTAGCTACGTGATCAGTGCATGATCAGCCACGTGATCAGTGCATGATAGCCACGTGATCAGTGCATGATCAGTCACGTGATCAGTGCATGATCAGTCACGTGATCAGTGCATGATCAGTCACGCGATCAGTGCATGATCAGTCACGTGACCAGCATATCAGCCACGTGATCAGTGCATGACAGCCACGTGATCAGTGCATGATAGCCACGTGATGAGTGCATGATGAGTTACGTGATCAGAGTATGATCAGCCACGTGATCAGTGCATGAGTGCCACGTGATCAGTGCATGATGTCACGTGACAGTGTGTGATCAGCCACGTGAACAGTGCATGTTCAGCCACGTGATCAGTGCATGATAGCCACGTGATCAGTGCATGATCAGTCACGTGATCAGTGCATGATCAGCCACGTGATCAGTGCATGATCAGCCACGTGATCAGTGCATGATCAGCCACGTGATCAGTGCATGATATCCATGATCAGTGCATGATCATCACGTGATCAGTGCATGATCAGCCACGTGATCAGTGCATGATCAGTCACGTGATCAGGCATGAGCTGAGCTGTCAGTGACATTGCCCGTCATCTGCTTGACAATTGCCAGCTGTGCTGCGTAATTCCTGCCTGTCAGCTGCTTGATTATTGCCAGCTGAGCAGCATGATTCCTCACACCTGAGTTCCATGATTATTGCCTGCTGACTGTTTGATTCGTGCCTACTCAGCTCTTTGTTTATTGCCTCCAGAGGCACATGATCAGTGTATGATCAGCCACTTGATCAGCGCATGATCAGTCACATGATCAGCGCCATTAAGTCACGTAGATCACTACATGATAGTCATGTGATCAGTCCATGCTCAGTCACGGTATCAGTGCATGATCAGCCACGTGATCAGTGCATGATCAGCCACGTGATCAGTGCATGATCAGCCATGATCAGTGCATGATCAGTCACGTGATCAGTGCATGATAGCCAAGTGATCAGTGCATGATCAGTCACGTGATCAGTGCATGATCAGCCACGTGATCAGTGCATGCTCAGTCACGTGATCAGGCCTGCTGAGCTGCGTGATTACTGTCTGCTCATCTGCTTGACAATTGCCAGCTGAGCTGCACGATTCCTGCCTGTCATCTGCTTGACAATTGTCAGCTGTGCTGCGATTCCTGCCTGCTGCTTGATTATTGCCAGCTGAGCAGCATGATTCCTCACAGCTGAGTTCCATGATTATTGCCTGCTGACTGTTTGATTTGCCTACTCAGCTCTTTGTTTATTGCCTCCAGAGGCACATGATCAGTGTATGATAGCAAACATGATCAGTGCATGATCAGTCACATGATCAGCGCCATTAAGTCACGTGATCACTACATGATAGTCATGTGATCAGTCCATGCTCAGTCACGGTATCAGTGCATGATCAGCCACGTGATCAGTGCATGATCAGCCAGGTGATCAGTGCATGATCAGCCACGTGATCAGTGCATGATCAGTCACGTGATCAGTGCATGATCAGGCACGTGATCAGTGCATGATCAGCCACGTGATCAGTGCATGATAGCCACGTGATCAGTGCATGATCAGTCACGTGATGGGTGTATGATCAGTCACGTGACCAGTACATGGTAGCTACGTGATCATTGCATGATCAGCCACGTGAGTAGTGCATGATAGCCACGTGATCAGTGCATGATCAGTCACGTGATCAGTGCATGATCAGTCATGTGATCAGTGCATGATCAGGCACGTGATCAGTGCATGATCAGCCACGTGATCAGTGCATGATAGCCACGTGATCAGTGCATGATCAGTCACGTGATCAGTGCATGGTAGCTACGTGATCAGTGCATGATCAGCCACGTGATCAGTGCATGATAGCCACGTGATCAGTGCATGATCAGTCACGTGATCAGTGCATGATCAGTCACGTGATCAGTGCATGATCAGTCACGTGATCAGTGCATGATCAATTACGTGATCAGTGCATGATCAGTCACGTGACAGGCATGAAGCCACGTGATCAGTGCATGATCAGCCGCAGTGTGCATGATAGCCACGTGATCAGTGCATGATCAGTCACGTGATCAGTGTATGATCAGCCACGTGATCAGTGCATGATCAGCCATGATCAGTGCATGATAGCCACGTGATCAGTGCATGATCAGTCGTGATCAGTGTATGATCAGCCACGTGATCAGTGCATGGTCAGACACGTGAACAGTGTATGATCAGCCACGTGATCAGTGCATGATAGCCACGTGATCAGTGCATGATCAGTCACGTGATCAGTGTATGATCAGCCACGTGAACAGTGCATGCTCAGTCACGTGATCTGGGCCTGCTGAGCTGCGTGATTACTGTCTGCTCATCTGCTTGACAATTGCCAGCTGAGCTGCACGATTCCTGCCTGTCATCTGCTTGACAATTGCCAGCTGTGCTGCGTAATTCCTGCCTGCTCAGCTGCTTGATTATTGCCAGCTGAGCAGCATGATTCCTCACAGCTGAGTTCCATGATTATTGCCTGCTGACTGTTTGATTCGTGCCTACTCAGCTCTTTGTTTATTGCCTCCAGAGGCACATGATCAGTGTATGATAGCAAACATGATCAGTGCATGATCAGTCACATGATCAGCGCCATTAAGTCACGTGATCACTACATGATAGTCATGTGATCAGTCCATGCTCAGTCACGGTATCAGTGCATGATCAGCCACGTGATCAGTGCATGATCTGTCACATGATTAGTGTATGATCATCCACGTGATCAGTGCATGGGCAGTCATGTGATCAGTGCATGATATAGACGTGATCAGTGCATGATCAGTCTCGTGATCAGTGCATGATAGCCACGTGATCAGTGCATGATCAGTCACCTGATGGGTGTATGATCATTCACGTGACCTGTACATGGTAGCTACATGATCATTGCATGATCAGCCACGTGAGTAGTGCATGATAGCCACGTGATCAGTGCATGATCAGTCACGTGATCAGTGCATGATCAGTCATGTGACCAGTACATGGTAGCTGCGTGATCAGTGCATGATCAGCCACGTGATCAGTGCATGATCAGCCACGTGATCAGTGCATGATCAGCCACGTGATCAGTGCATGATCAGTCACGTGATCAGTGCATGATCAGTCACGTGATCAGTGCATGATCAGTCACGTGATCAGTGCATGATCACCACGTGATCAGTGCATGATCAGTCACGTGATCAGTGCATGGTAGCTACGTGATCATTGCATGATCAGCCACGTGATCAGTGCATGATAGCCACGTGATCAGTGCATGATCAGCCACGTGATCAGTGATGATCAGTCACGTGATCAGTGCATGATCAGTCACGTGATCAGTGCATGATCAGCCACGTGATCAGTGCATGATCAGTCATGTATCAGTGCATGATAGCCCGTGATCAGTGCATGATCAGTCCGTGATCAGTGCATGATCAGCCACGTGATCAGTGCATGATAGCCACGTGATCAGTGCATGATCAGTCACAGATCAGTGCATGATCAGTCACGTGATCAGTGTATGATCAGCCACGTGAACAGTGCATGCTCAGTCACGTGATCAGGGCCTGCTGAGCTGCGTGATTACTGTCTGCTCATCTGCTTGACAATTGCCAGCTGAGCTGCACGATTCCTGCCTGTCATCTGCTTGACAATTGCCAGCTGTGCTGCGTAATTCCTGCCTGCTCAGCTGCTTGATTATTGCCAGCTGAGCAGCATGATTTCTCACAGCTGAGTTCCATGATTATTGCATGCTGACTGATTCGTGCCTACTCAGCTCTTTGTTCATTGCCTCCAGAGGCACATGATCAGTGTATGATCAAACATGATCAGTGCATGATCAGTCACATGATCAGTGCATGATAAGCCAGTGATCAGTGCATGATCAGTCACGTGATCAGTGCATGATCAGTCACGTGATCAGTGCATGGTAGCTACGTGATCAGTGCATGATCAGCCACGTGATCAGTGCATGATCAGTCACGTGATCAGTGCATGATCAGCCACGTGATCAGTGCATGATAGCCACGTGATCAGTGCATGATCAGCCACGTGATCAGTGCATGATCAGCCACGTGATCAGTGCATGATCAGCCACGTGATCAGTGCATGATCAGTCACGTGATCAGTGCATGATCAGTCACGTGATCAGTACATGGTAGCTACGTGATCGTGCATGATCAGCCACGTGAGCAGTGCATGATAGCCACGTGATCAGTGCATGATCAGTCACGTGATCAGTGCATGATCAGTCACGAATAGTGCATGATCATTACGTGATCAGTGCATGATCACACGTGACCAGTATATGGTAGCTATGATCATTCCATGATCAGCCACGTGATCAGTGCATGATAGCCACGTGATCAGTGCATGATCAGCACGTGATCAGTGTATGATCAGCCACGTGATCAGTGCATGAGTGCCACGTGATCAGTGCATGATAGTCACGTGACAGTGTGTGATCAGCCACGTGATCAGTGCATGATCAGCCACGTGATCAGTGCATGATAGCCACGTGATCAGTGCATGATCAGTTACGTGAGCAGTGTATGATCAGCCACGTGATCAGTGCATGGTCAGACACGTGATCAGTGCATGATCAGCCACGTGATCAGTGCATGATATCCACGTGATCAGTGCATGATCATCACGTGATCAGTGCATGATCAGCCACGTGAACAGTGCATGCTCAGCACGTGATCAGGGCCTGCTGAGCTGCGTGATTACTGTCTGCTCATCTGCTTGACAATTGCCAGCTGTGCCAATTCTGCCTGCTCAGCTGCTTGATTATTGCCAGCTGAGCAGCATGATTCTCACACCTGAGTTCCATGATTATTGCCTGCTGACTGTTTGATTCGTGCCTACTCAGCTCTTTGTTTATTGCCTCCAGAGGCACATGATCAGTGTATGATAGCAAACATGATCAGTGCATGATCAGTCACATGATCAGCGCCATTAAGTCACGTGATCACTACATGATAGCATGATCAGTCCATGCTCAGTCACGGTATCAGTGCATGATCAGCCACGTGATCAGTGCATGATCAGCCACGTGATCAGTGCATGATCAGCCACGTGATCAGTGCATGATCAGTCACGTGATCAGTGCATGACCAGGCACGTGATCAGTGCATGATCAGTCACGTGATCAGTGCATGATCAGCCACGTGATCAGTGCATGCTCAGTCACGTGATCAGGGCCTGCTGAGCTGCGTGATTACTGTCTGCTCATCTGCTTGACAATTGCCAGCTGAGCTGCACGATTCCTGCCTGTCATCTGCTTGACAATTGTCAGCTGTGCTGCGTAATTCCTGCCTGCTCAGCTGCTTGATTATTGCCAGCTGAGCAGCATGATTCCTCACAGCTGAGTTCCATGATTATTGCCTGCTGACTGTTTGATTCGTGCCTACTCAGCTCTTTGTTTATTGCCTCCAGAGGCACATGATCAGTGTATGATAGCAAACATGATCAGTGCATGATCAGTCACATGATCAGTGCCATTAAGTCACGTGATCACTACATGATAGTCATGTGATCAGTCCATGCTCAGTCACGTATCAGTGCATGATCAGCCACGTGATCAGTGCATGATCAGCCACGTGATCAGTGCATGATAGCACGTGATCAGTGCATGATCAGTCACGTGATCAGTGCATGACAGGCACGTGATCAGTGCATGATCAGCCACGTGATCAGTGCATGATAGCCACGTGATCAGTGCATGATCAGTCACGTGATCAGTGCATGATCAGTCACGTGACCAGTACATGGTAGCTACATGATCATTGCATGATCAGCCACGTGAGCAGTGCATGATAGCCACGTGATCAGTGCATGATCAGTCACAGTCATGTGCATGATCAGTCATGTGATGTGCATGACAGACGTGATCAGTGCATGATCAGCCACGTGATCAGTGCATGATCAGCCACGTGATCAGTGCATGATCAGTCACGTGACAGTGCATGGTAGCTACGTGATCAGTGCATGATCAGCCACGTGAGCAGTGCATGATAGCCACGTGATCAGTGCATGATCAGTCACGTGATCAGTGCATGATCAGTCACGTGATCAGTGCATGATCAGTCACGTGATCAGTGCATGATCAGCCACGTGATCAGTGCATGATCAGTCACGTGATCAGTGCATGATAGCCACGTGATCAGTGCATGATCAGCCACGTGATCAGTGCATGATAGCCACGTGATCAGTGCATGATCAGTCACGTGAGTGCATGATCAGCCACGTGATCAGTGCATGATCAGCCACGTGATCAGTGCATGATAGCCACGTGATCAGTGCATGATCAGTCACGTGATCAGTGTATGATCAGCCACGTGATCAGTGCATGGTCAGACACGTGAACAGTGTATGATCAGCCACGTGATCAGTGCATGATAGCCACGTGATCAGTGCATGATCAGTCACGTGATCAGTGTATGATCAGCCACGTGAACAGTGCATGCTCAGTCACGTGATCTGGGCCTGCTGAGCTGCGTGATTACTGTCTGCTCATCTGCTTGACAATTGCCAGCTGAGCTGCACGATTCCTGCCTGTCATCTGCTTGACAATTGCCAGCTGTGCTGCGAATTCCTGCCTGCTCAGCTGCTTGATTATTGCCAGCTGAGCAGCATGATTCCTCACAGCTGAGTTCCATGATTATTGCCTGCTGACTGTTTGATTCGTGCCTACTCAGCTCTTTGTTTATTGCCTCCAGAGGCACATGATCAGTGTATGATAGCAAACATGATCAGCGCATGATCAGTCACATGATCAGCGCCATTAAGTCACGTGATCACTACATGATAGTCATGTGATCAGTCCATGCTCAGTCACGGTATCAGTGCATGATCAGCCACGTGATCAGTGCATGATCTGTCACATGATTAGTGTATGATCATCCACGTGATCAGTGCATGGGCAGTCATGTGATCAGTGCATGATAGACGTGATCAGTGCATGATCAGTCACGTGATCAGTGCATGATAGCCACGTGATCAGTGCATGATCAGTCACCTGATGGGTGTATGATCATTCACTTGACCTGTACATGGTAGCTACATGATCATTGCATGATCAGCCACGTGAGTAGTGCATGATAGCCACGTGATCAGTGCATGATCAGTCACGTGATCAGTGCATGATCAGTCATGTGACAGTACATGGTAGCTGCGTGATCATGCATGATCAGCCACGTGATCAGTGCATGATCAGCCACGTGATCAGTGCATGATCAGCACGTGATCAGTGCATGATCAGTCACGTGATCAGTGCATGATCAGTCACGTGATCAGTGCATGATCAGCCACGTGATCAGTGCATGATCAATCACGTGATCAGTGCATGATCAGTCACGTGACCAGTACATGGTAGCTACGTGATCATTGCATGATCAGCCACGTGATCAGTGCATGATAGCCACGTGATCAGTGCATGATCAGCCACGTGATCAGTGCATGATCAGTCACGTGATCAGTGCATGATCAGTACGTGATCAGTGCATGATCAGCCACGTGATCAGTGCATGAGTCATGTGATCAGTGCATGATAGCCCGTGATCAGTGCATGATCAGTCCCGTGATCAGTGCATGATCAGCCACGTGATCAGTGCATGATAGCCACGTGATCAGTGCATGATCAGTCACGTGATCAGTGCATGATCAGTCACGTGATCAGTGTGATCAGCCACGTGAACAGTGCATGCTCAGTCACGTGATCAGGGCCTGCTGAGCTGCGTGATTACTGTCTGCTCATCTGCTTGACAATTGCCAGCTGAGCTGCACGATCCTGCCTGTCATCTGCTTGACAATTGCCAGCTGTGCTGCGTAATTCCTGCCTGCTCATCTGCTTGATTATTGCCAGCTGAGCAGCATGATTTCTCAGAGCTGAGTTCCATGATTATTGCATGCTGACTGATTCGTGCCTACTCAGCTCTATGTTCATTGCCTCCAGAGGCACATGATCAGTGTATGACACCAAACATGATCAGCACATGATCAGTCACATGATCAGTGCATGATAAGCCACGTGATCAGTGCATGATCAATTACGTGATCAGTGCATGATCAGTCATGTGACCAGTACATGTAGCTGCGTGATCATTGCATGATCAGCCACGTGATCAGTGCATGATCAGTCACGTGATAGTATGATCAGCCACGTGATCAGTGCATGATAGCCACGTGATCAGTGCATGATCAGCCACGTGATCAGTGCATGATCAGCCACGTGATCAGTGCATGATGAGCCACGTGATCAGTGCATGATCAATTACGTGATCAGTGCATGATCAGTCACGTGACCAGTACATGGTTGCTACGTGATCGTTGCATGATCAGCCACGTGAGCAGTGCATGATAGCCACGTGATCAGTGCATGATCAGTCACGTGATCAGTGCATGATCAGTCACGTGAACAGTGCATGATCATTTACGTGATCTGTGCATGATCAGTCACGTGACAGTATATGGTAGCTACGTGATCATTCCATGACGAGCCACGTGAGCAGTGCATGATAGCCACGTGATGATGTGCATGATCAGTTACGTGATCAGAGTATGATCAGCCACGTGATCAGTGCATGAGTGCCACGTGATCAGTGCATGATATGTCACGTGACAGTGTGTGATCAGCCACGTGAACAGTGCATGTTCAGCCACGTGATCAGTGCATGATAGCCACGTGATCAGTGCATGATCAGTTACGTGAGCAGTGTATGATCAGCCACGTGATCAGTGCATGGTCAGACACGTGAACAGTGTATGATCAGCCACGTGATCAGTGCATGATATCAAGTGATCAGTGCATGATCATCACGTGATCGTGTATGATCAGCCACGTGAACAGTGCATGCTCAGTCACGTGATCAGGGCCTGCTGAGCTGCGTGATTACTGTCTGCTCATCTGCTTGACAATTGCCAGCTGTGCTGCGAATTCTGCCTGCTCAGCTGCTTGATTATTGCCAGCTGAGCAGCATGATTCCTCACACCTGAGTTCCATGATTATTGCCTGCTGACTGTTTGATGCGTCTACTCAGCTCTTTGTTTATTGCCTCCAGAGGCACATGATCAGTGTATGATAGCAAACATGATCAGTGCATGATCAGTCACATGATCAGCGCCATAAGTCACGTGATCACTACATGATAGTCATGTGATCAGTCCATGCTCAGTCACGGTATCAGTGCATGATCAGCCACGTGATCAGTGCATGATCAGCCACGTGATCAGTGCATGATAGCTACGTGATCAGTCATGATCAGTCACGTGATCAGTGCATGATCAGGCACGTGATCAGTGCATGATCAGCCACGTGATCAGTGCATGATAGCCACGTGATCAGTGCATGATCAGTCACGTGATGGTGTATGATCAGTCACGTGACAGTACATGGTAGCTACGTGATCATTGCATGATCAGCCACGTGAGTAGTGCATGATAGCCACGTGATCAGTGCATGATCAGTCACGTGATCAGTGCATGATCACTCACGTGATCAGTGCATGATCAGTCACGTGATCAGTGCATGATCAATTACGTGATCAGTGCATGATCAGTCACGTGACAGTACATGGTAGCTACGTGATCATTGCATGATCAGCCACGTGAGCAGTGCATGATAGCCACGTGATCAGTGCATGATCAGTCACATGATCAGTGTATGATCATCCGTGATCAGTGCATGATCAGTCACGTGATCAGTGCATGATATAGACGTGATCAGTGCATGATCAGTCCAGATCAGTGCATGATCAACCACGTGATCAGTGCATGATAGCCAGTGATGAGTGCATGATAGCCAGTGATCAGTGCATGATCAGTCACGTGATCAGTGCATGATCAGCCACGTGAAAGTGCATGATCAGCCACGTGATCAGTGCATGATCAGCCACGTGATCAGTGCATGATCAGTTACGTGAGCAGTGTATGATCAGCCACGTGATCAGTGCATGGTCAGACACGTGAACAGTGTATGATCAGCCACGTGATCAGTGCATGATAGCCACGTGATCAGTGCATGATCAGTCACGTGATCAGTGTATGATCAGCCACGTGAACAGTGCATGCTCAGTCACGTGATCTGGGCCTGCTGAGCTGCGTGATTACTGTCTGCTCATCTGCTTGACAATTGCCAGCTGAGCTGCACGATTCCTGCCTGTCATCTGCTTGACAATTGCCAGCTGTGCTGCGTAATTCCTGCCTGCTCAGCTGCTTGATTATTGCCAGCTGAGCAGCATGATTCCTCACACCTGAGTTCCATGATTATTGCCTGCTGACTGTTTGATTCGTGCCTACTCAGCTCTTTGTTTATTGCCTCCAGAGGCACATGATCAGTGTATGATAGCAAACATGATCAGCGCATGATCAGTCACATGATCAGCGCCATTAAGTCACGTGATCACTACATGATAGTCATGTGATCAGTCCATGCTC
Source organism: Bos javanicus (assembly GCF_032452875.1). Lineage (NCBI taxonomy): Eukaryota > Metazoa > Chordata > Mammalia > Artiodactyla > Bovidae > Bos > Bos javanicus. The sequence continues at coordinate 135,894 of NW_026894079.1, read as the reverse complement.
AGTCACGGTATCAGTGCATGATCAGCCACGTGATCAGTGCATGATCTGTCACATGATTAGTGTATGATCATCCACGTGATCAGTGCATGGGCAGTCATGTGATCAGTGCATGATATAGACGTGATCAGTGCATGATCAGTCTCGTGATCAGTGCATGATAGCCACGTGATCAGTGCATGATCAGTCACCTGATGGGTGTATGATCATTCACGTGACCTGTACATGGTAGCTACATGATCATTGCATGATCAGCCACGTGAGTAGTGCATGATAGCCACGTGATCAGTGCATGATCAGCACGTGATCAGTGCATGATCAGTCACGTGATCAGTGCATGATCAGGCACGTGATCAGTGCATGATCAGCCACGTGATCAGTGCATGATAGCCACGTGATCAGTGCATGATCAGTCACGTGATCAGTGCATGATCAGTCACGTGATCAGTGCATGATAGCCACGTGATCAGTGCATGATCAGCCACGTGATCAGTGCATGATAGCCACGTGATCAGTGCATGATCAGTCACGTGATCAGTGCATGATCAGTCACGTGATCAGTGCATGATCAGCCACGTGATCAGTGCATGATCAGCCACGTGATCAGTGCATGATAGCCACGTGATCAGTGCATGATCAGTCACGTGATCAGTGCATGATCAGTCACGTGATCAGTGCATGATCAGCCACGTGATCAGTGCATGATCAGCCACGTGATCAGTGCATGATCAGCCACGTGATCAGTGCATGATCAGTCACGTGATCAGTGCATGGTAGCCACGTGATCAGTGCATGATCAGCCACGTGATCAGTGCATGATAGCCACGTGATCAGTGCATGATCAGTCACGTGATCAGTGCATGATCACCACGTGATCAGTGCATGATCAGTCACGTGATCAGTGCATGATCAGTCACGTGATCAGTGCATGATCAGTCACGTGATCAGTGCATGATAGCCACGTGATCAGTGCATGATCAGCCACGTGATCAGTGCATGATCAGCCACGTGATCAGTGCAGATGATAGCCACGTGATCAGTGCATGATCAGTCACGTGATCAGTGCATGATCAGCCACGTGATCAGTGCATGATCAGCCACGTGATCAGTGCATGATCAGTCACGTGAACAGTGCATGATCATTTACGTGATCTGTGCATGATCAGTCACGTGACCAGTATATGGTAGCTACGTCATCATTCCATGACGAGCCACGTGAGCAGTGCTTTATAGCCACGTGATGTGTGCATAATGAGTTACGTGAGCAGAGTATGATCAGCCACGTGATCAGTGCATGAGTGCCACGTGATCAGTGCATGATATGTCACGTGACAGGTGTGATCAGCACGTGAACAGTGCATGTTCAGCCACGTGATCAGTGCATGATAGCCACGTGATCAGTGCATGATCAGTTACGTGAGCAGTGTATGATCAGCCACGTGATCAGTGCATGGTCAGACACGTGAACAGTGTATGATCAGCCACGTGATCAGTGCATGATATCCAGTGATCAGTGCATGATCATCACGTGATCAGTGTATGATCAGCCACGTGAACAGTGCATGCTCAGTCACGTGATCAGGGCCTGCTGAGCTGCGTGATTACTGTCTGCTCATCTGCTTGACAATTGCCAGCTGAGCTGCACGATTCCTGCCTGTCATCTGCTTGACAATTGCCAGCTGTGCTGCGTAATTCCTGCCTGCTCAGCTGCTTGATTATTGCCAGCTGAGCAGCATGATTCCTCACAGCTGAGTTCCATGATTATTGCCTGCTGACTGTTTGATTCGTGCCTACTCAGCTCTTTGTTTATTGCCTCCAGAGGCACATGATCAGTGTATGATAGCAAACATGATCAGTGCATGATCAGTCACATGATCAGCGCCATTAAGTCACGTGATCACTACATGATAGTCATGTGATCAGTCCATGCTCAGTCACGGTATCAGTGCATGATCAGCCACGTGATCAGTGCATGATCAGCCACGTGATCAGTGCATGATAGCCACGTGATCAGTGCATGATCAGTCACGTGATCAGTGCATGATCAGTCACGTGATCAGTGCATGATCAGCCACGTGATCAGTGCATGATCAGTCACGTGATCAGTATGATCAGCCACGTGATCAGTGCATGATCAGCCACGTGATCAGTGCATGATCAACGTGATCAGTGCATGATCAGTCACGTGACAGTACATGGTAGCTACGTGATCATTGCATGATCAGCCATGAGCCAGTGCATGATAGCCACGTGATCAGTGCATGATCAGTCACGTGATCAGTGCATGATCAGTCACGTGATCAGTGCATGATCAGTCACGTGATCAGTGCATGATCACCATGATCAGTGCATGATCAGTCACGTGATCAGTGCATGATGGTCACGTGATCAGTGTGATCAGCCACGTGATCAGTGCATGATCAGCCATGTGATCAGTGCATGATCAGTCATACAGTGCATGATCACCCATGAGTATCAGTGCATGATCAGTCATGCATGACAGTGCATGATATAGACGTGATCAGTGCATGATCAACTGATCAGCATGATCAGCCACGTGATCAGTGCATGATAGCCACGTGATCAGTGCATGATAGCCACGTGATCAGTGCATGATCAGTCACGTGATCAGTGCATGATCAGCCACGTGATCAGTGCATGATAGCCACGTGATCAGTGCATGATCAGCCGTGATCAGTGCATGATCAGTCACGTGATCAGTGCATGATCAGCCATGATCAGTGCATGATCAGCCACGTGATCAGTGCATGATCAGTCACGTGATCATGCATGATCAGCCACGTGATCAGTGCATGATCAGTCATGATCAGTGCATGATCAGCCACGTGATCAGTGCATGATCAGTCACGTGATCAGTGCATGATCAGCCACGTGATCAGTGCATGATCAGCCACGTGATCAGTGCATGATCAGTCACGTGATCAGTGCATGATCAGCCACGTGATCAGTGCATGATATCAGTGCATGATCAGCCACGTGATCAGTGCATGATAGCCACGTGATCAGTGCATGATCAGTCACGTGATCAGTGCATGATCAGCCACGTGATCAGTGCATGATAGCCACGTGATCAGTGCATGATAGCCACGTGATCAGTGCATGATCAGTCACGTGATCATGCATGATCAGTCACGTGATAGTGTATGATCAGCCACGTGATCAGTGCATGATGAGCCACGTGATCAGTGCATGATCAATTACGTGATCAGTGCATGATCAGTCACGTGATCAGTGCATGGTGCCACGTGATCAGTGCATGATCAGCCACGTGATCAGTGCATGATCAGCCACGTGATCAGTGCATGATCAGCCACGTGATCAGTGCATGATCAGTCACGTGATCAGTGCATGATCAGCCACGTGATCAGTGCATGATATCACGTGATCAGTGCATGATCATCACGTGATCAGTGTATGATCAGCCACGTGAACAGTGCATGCTCAGTCACGTGATCAGGGCCTGCTGAGCTGCGTGATTACTGTCTGCTCATCTGCTTGACAATTGCCAGCTGAGCTGCACGATTCCTGCCTGTCATCTGCTTGACAATTGCCAGCTGTGCTGCGTAATTCCTGCCTGCTCAGCTGCTTGATTATTGCCAGCTGAGCAGCATGATTCCTCACAGCTGAGTTCCATGATTATTGCCTGCTGACTGTTGATTCGTGCCTACTCAGCTCTTTGTTTATTGCCTCCAGAGGCACATGATCAGTGTATGATAGCAAACATGATCAGTGCATGATCAGTCACATGATCAGCGCCATTAAGTCACGTGATCACTACATGATAGTCATGTGATCAGTCCATGCTCAGTCACGGTATCAGTGCATGATCAGCCACGTGATCAGTGCATGATCAGCCACGTGATCAGTGCATGATAGCCACGTGATCAGTGCATGATCAGTCACGTGATCAGTGCATGATCAGTCACGTGATCAGTGCATGATCAGTCACGTGATCAGTGCATGATCAGTCACGTGATCAGTGCATGATCAGCCACGTGATCAGTGCATGATCAGCCACGTGATCAGTGCATGATCAGCCACGTGATCAGTGCATGATCAGTCACGTGATCAGTGCATGATAGCTACGTGATCAGTGCATGATCAGCCACGTGATCAGTGCATGATAGCCACGTGATCAGTGCATGATCAGTCACGTGATCAGTGCATGATCAGCCACGTGATCAGTGCATGATCAGTCACGTGATCAGTGCATGATCAGTCACGTGATCAGTGCATGATCAGTCACGTGATCAGTGCATGATAGCCACGTGATCAGTGCATGATCAGCCACGTGATCAGTGCATGATAGCCACGTGATCAGTGCATGATCAGTCACGTGATCAGTGCATGATCACCAGTGATCAGTGCATGATCAGTCACGTGATCAGTGCATGATATAGACGTGATCAGTGCATGATCAGTCACGTGATCAGTGCATGATCAGCCACGTGATCAGTGCATGATAGCCACGTGATCAGTGCATGATAGCCACGTGATCAGTGCATGATCAGTCACGTGATCAGTGCATGATCAGCCACGTGATCAGTGCATGATAGCCACGTGATCAGTGCATGATCAGTCACGTGATCAGTGCATGATCAGTCACGTGATCAGTGCATGATCAGCCACGTGATCAGTGCATGATCAGCCACGTGATCAGTGCATGATCAGTCACGTGATCAGTGCATGATCAGTCACGTGATCAGTGCATGATCAGTCACGTGATCAGTGCATGATCAGCCACGTGATCAGTGCATGATCAGTCACGTGATCAGTGCATGATCAGTCACGTGATCAGTGCATGATCAGCCACGTGATCAGTGCATGATCAGTCACGTGATAGTGCATGATCAGCCACGTGATCAGTGCATGATATCAGTGCATGATCAGCCACGTGATCAGTGCATGATAGCCACGTGATCAGTGCATGATCAGTCACGTGATCAGTGCATGATCAGCCACGTGATCAGTGCATGATCAGCCACGTGATCAGTGCATGATAGCCACGTGATCAGTGCATGATAGTCACGTGATCAGTGCATGATCAGTCACGTGATCAGTGTGATCAGCCACGTGATCAGTGCATGATGAGCCACGTGATCAGTGCATGATCAATCACGTGATCAGTGCATGATCAGTCACGTGACAGTACATGGTTCCTACGTGATCGTGCATGATCAGCCACGTGATCAGTGCATGATAGCCACGTGATCAGTGCATGATCAGTCACGTGATCAGTGCATGATCAGTCACGTGATCAGTGCATGATCAGTCACGTGATCAGTGCATGATCAATCACGTGATCAGTGCATGATCAGTCACGTGATCAGTACATGGTAGCTACGTGATCAGTGCATGATCAGCCACGTGATCAGTGCATGATAGCCACGTGATCAGTGCATGATCAGTCATGATCAGTGCATGATCATCCACGTGATCAGTGCATGGGCAGTCATGATCAGTGCATGATATAGACGTGATCAGTGCATGATCAGTCACGTGATCAGTGCATGATCAGCCACGTGATCAGTGCATGATAGCCAGTGATCAGTGCATGATAGCCAGTGATCAGTGCATGATCAGTCACGTGATCAGTGCATGATCAGCCACGTGATCAGTGCATGATAGCCACTGATCAGTGCATGATCAGCCACGTGATCAGTGCATGATCAGTCACGTGATCAGTGCATGATCAGCCACGTGATCAGTGCATGATCAGCCACGTGATCAGTGCATGATCAGCCACGTGATCAGTGCATGATCAGCCACGTGATCAGTGCATGATCAGTCACGTGATCAGTGTATGATCAGCCACGTGATCAGTGCATGATAGCCACGTGATCAGTGCATGATCAGTCACGTGATCAGTGTATGATCAGCCACGTGAACAGTGCATGCTCAGTCACGTGATCAGGGCCTGCTGAGCTGCGTGATTACTGTCTGCTCATCTGCTTGACAATTGCCAGCTGAGCTGCACGATTCCTGCCTGTCATCTGCTTGACAATTGCCAGCTGTGCTGCGTAATTCCTGCCTGCTCAGCTGCTTGATTATTGCCAGCTGAGCAGCATGATTCCTCACAGCTGAGTTCCATGATTATTGCCTGCTGACTGTTTGATTCGTGCCTACTCAGCTCTTTGTTTATTGCCTCCAGAGGCACATGATCAGTGTATGATAGCAAACATGATCAGTGCATGATCAGTCACATGATCAGCGCCATTAAGTCACGTGATCACTACATGATAGTCATGTGATCAGTCCATGCTCAGTCACGGTATCAGTGCATGATCAGCCACGTGATCAGTGCATGATCAGCCACGTGATCAGTTCATGATAGCCACGTGATCAGTGCATGATCAGTCACGTGATCAGTGCATGATCAGGCACGTGATCAGTGCATGATCAGCCACGTGATCAGTGCATGATAGCCACGTGATCAGTGCATGATCAGTCACCTGATGGGTGTATGATCAGTCACGTGACCAGTACATGGTAGCTACATGATCATTGCATGATCAGCCACGTGAGTAGTGCATGATAGCCACGTGATCAGTGCATGATCAGTCACGTGATCAGTGCATGATCAGTCACGTGATCAGTGCATGATCGCCACGTGATCAGTGCATGATCAGTCACGTGATCAGTGCATGATAGCCACGTGATCAGTGCATGATCAGCCACGTGATCAGTGCATGATAGCCACGTGATCAGTGCATGATCAGTCACATGATCAGTGCATGATCAGCCACGTGATCAGTGCATGATCAGTCACGTGATCAGTGCATGATATCACGTGATCAGTGCATGATCAGCCGTGATCAGTGCATGATCAGCCACGTGATCAGTGCATGATCAGCCAGTGATCAGTGCATGATAGCCAGTGATCAGTGCATGATCAGTCACGTGATCAGTGCATGATCAGCCACGTGATCAGTGCATGATAGCCACGTGATCAGTGCATGATCAGCCACGTGATCAGTGCATGATCAGCCACGTGATCAGTGCATGATCAGCCACGTGATCAGTGCATGATAGCCACGTGATCAGTGCATGATCAGTCACGTGATCAGTGCATGATCAGGCACGTGATCAGTGCATGATCAGCCACGTGATCAGTGCATGATAGCCACGTGATCAGTGCATGATCAGTCACGTGATAGTGCATGATCAGTCACGTGACAGTACATGGTAGCTACGTGATCATTGCATGATCAGCCACGTGATCAGTGCATGATAGCCACGTGATCAGTGCATGATCAGTCACGTGATCAGTGCATGATCAGTCACGTGATCAGTGCATGATCAGTCACGTGATCAGTGCATGATCAACGTGATCAGTGCATGATCAGTCACGTGATACATGCATGTAGCTCACGTGATCATTGCATGATCAGCCACGTGATCAGTGCATGATAGCCACGTGATCAGTGCATGATCAGCCACGTGATCAGTGCATGATCAGTCACGTGATCAGTACATGGTAGCTACGTGATCAGTGCATGATCAGCCGTGATCAGTGCATGATAGCCACGTGATCAGTGCATGATCAGTCACTGATCAGTGCATGATCATCCACGTGATCAGTGCATGATCAGTCACGTGATCAGTGCATGATATCACGTGATCAGTGCATGATCAGTCACGTGATCAGTGCATGATCAGCCACGTGATCAGTGCATGATAGCCACGTGATCAGTGCATGATAGCCACGTGATCAGTGCATGATCAGTCACGTGATCAGTGCATGATCAGCCACGTGATCAGTGCATGATAGCCACGTGATCAGTGCATGATCAGCCACGTGATCAGTGCATGATCAGCCACGTGATCAGTGCATGATCAGCCGTGATCAGTGCATGATCAGCCACGTGATCAGTGCATGATCAGCCACGTGATCAGTGCATGATCAGCCACGTGATCAGTGCATGATCAGTCACGTGATCAGTGTATGATCAGCCACGTGATCAGTGCATGATAGCCACGTGATCAGTGCATGATCAGTCACGTGATCAGTGTATGATCAGCCACGTGAACAGTGCATGCTCAGTCACGTGATCTGGGCCTGCTGAGCTGCGTGATTACTGTCTGCTCATCTGCTTGACAATTGCCAGCTGAGCTGCACGATTCCTGCCTGTCATCTGCTTGACAATTGCCAGCTGTGCTGCGTAATTCCTGCCTGCTCAGCTGCTTGATTATTGCCAGCTGAGCAGCATGATTCCTCACAGCTGAGTTCCATGATTATTGCCTGCTGACTGTTTGATTCGTGCCTACTCAGCTCTTTGTTTATTGCCTCCAGAGGCACATGATCAGTGTATGATAGCAAACATGATCAGCGCATGATCAGTCACATGATCAGCGCCATTAAGTCACGTGATCACTACATGATAGTCATGTGATCAGTCCATGCTCAGTCACGGTATCAGTGCATGATCAGCCACGTGATCAGTGCATGATCAGCCACGTGATCAGTGCATGATAGCCACGTGATCAGTGCATGATCAGTCACGTGATCAGTGCATGATCAGGCACGTGATCAGTGCATGATCAGCCACGTGATCAGTGCATGATAGCCACGTGATCAGTGCATGATCAGTCACCTGATGGGTGTATGATCAGTCACGTGACCAGTACATGGTAGCTACATGATCATTGCATGATCAGCCACGTGAGTAGTGCATGATAGCCACGTGATCAGTGCATGATCAGTCACGTGATCAGTGCATGATCAGTCACGTGATCAGTGCATGATCAGCCACGTGATCAGTGCATGATCAGCCACGTGATCAGTGCATGATCAGCCACGTGATCAGTGCATGATAGCCACGTGATCAGTGCATGATCAGCCACGTGATCAGTGCATGATAGCCACGTGATCAGTGCATGATCAGTCATGATCAGTGCATGATCATCCACGTGATCAGTGCATGGGCAGTGATCAGTGCATGATATAGACGTGATCAGTGCATGATCAGTCACGTGATCAGTGCATGATCAGCCACGTGATCAGTGCATGATAGCCAGTGCATGATGATAGCCAGTGATCAGTGCATGATCAGTCACGTGATCAGTGCATGATCAGCCACGTGATCAGTGCATGATAGCCACTGATCAGTGCATGATCAGCCACGTGATCAGTGCATGATCAGTCACGTGATCAGCATGATCAGCCACGTGATCAGTGCATGATCAGTCACGTGATCAGTGTATGATCAGCCACGTGATCAGTGCATGATAGCCACGTGATCAGTGCATGATCAGTCACGTGATCAGTGCATGATCAGCCACGTGATCAGTGCATGATCAGCCACGTGATCAGTGTGATCATGACACGTGAACAGTGTATGATCAGCCACGTGATCAGTGCATGATAGCCACGTGATCAGTGCATGATCAGTCACGTGATCAGTGTATGATCAGCCACGTGAACAGTGCATGCTCAGTCACGTGATCTGGGCCTGCTGAGCTGCGTGATTACTGTCTGCTCATCTGCTTGACAATTGCCAGCTGAGCTGCACGATTCCTGCCTGTCATCTGCTTGACAATTGCCAGCTGTGCTGCGTAATTCCTGCCTGCTCAGCTGCTTGATTATTGCCAGCTGAGCAGCATGATTCCTCACAGCTGAGTTCCATGATTATTGCCTGCTGACTGTTTGATTCGTGCCTACTCAGCTCTTTGTTTATTGCCTCCAGAGGCACATGATCAGTGTATGATAGCAAACATGATCAGCGCATGATCAGTCACATGATCAGCGCCATTAAGTCACGTGATCACTACATGATAGTCATGTGATCAGTCCATGCTCAGTCACGGTATCAGTGCATGATCAGCCACGTGATCAGTGCATGATCAGCCACGTGATCAGTGCATGATAGCCACGTGATCAGTGCATGATCAGTCACGTGATCAGTGCATGACCAGGCACGTGATCAGTGCATGATCAGTCACGTGATCAGTGCATGATAGCCACGTGATCAGTGCATGATCAGTCACCTGATGGGTGTATGATCAGTCACGTGACCGTACATGGTAGCTACATGATCATTGCATGATCAGCCACGTGAGTAGTGCATGATAGCCACGTGATCAGTGCATGATCAGTCACGTGATCAGTGCATGATCAGTCACGTGATCAGTGTGCATGAAGTCACGTGATCAGTGCATGATCAGCCACGTGATCAGTGCATGATCAGTCACGTGATCAGTGCATGATCAGCACGTGATCAGTGCATGATCAGCCGTGATCAGTGCATGATAGCCACGTGATCAGTGCATGATCAGCCACGTGATCAGTGCATGATCAGTCACGTGATCAGTACATGGTAGCTACGTGATCAGTGCATGATCAGCCACGTGATCAGTGCATGATAGCCACGTGATCAGTGCATGATCAGTCGATGATCAGTGCATGATCAGCCGTGATCAGTGCATGATCAGTCACGTGATCAGTGCATGATATAGACGTGATCAGTGCATGATCAGTCACGTGATCAGTGCATGATCAGCCACGTGATCAGTGCATGATAGCCAGGTGATCAGTGCATGATAGCCAGATGATCAGTGCATGATCAGTCACGTGATCAGTGCATGATCAGCCACGTGATCAGTGCATGATAGCCACGTGATCAGTGCATGATCAGCCACGTGATCAGTGCATGATCAGCCACGTGATCAGTGCATGATCAGCCACGTGATCAGTGCATGATCAGCCACGTGATCAGTGCATGATCAGCCACGTGATCAGTGCATGATCAGCCACGTGATCAGTGCATGATCAGTTACGTGAGCAGTGTATGATCAGCCACGTGATCAGTGCATGATAGCCACGTGATCAGTGCATGATCAGTCACGTGATCAGTGTATGATCAGCCACGTGAACAGTGCATGCTCAGTCACGTGATCTGGGCCTGCTGAGCTGCGTGATTACTGTCTGCTCATCTGCTTGACAATTGCCAGCTGAGCTGCACGATTCCTGCCTGTCATCTGCTTGACAATTGCAGCTGTGCTGCGTAATTCCTGCCTGCTCAGCTGCTTGATTATTGCCAGCTGAGCAGCATGATTCCTCACAGCTGAGTTCCATGATTATTGCCTGCTGACTGTTTGATTCGTGCCTACTCAGCTCTTTGTTTATTGCCTCCAGAGGCACATGATCAGTGTATGATAGCAAACATGATCAGCGCATGATCAGTCACATGATCAGCGCCATTAAGTCACGTGATCACTACATGATAGTCATGTGATCAGTCCATGCTCAGTCACGGTATCAGTGCATGATCAGCCACGTGATCAGTGCATGATCAGCCAGTGATCAGTGCATGATCAGCCACGTGATCAGTGCATGATAGTCACGTGATCAGTGCATGACCAGCAGGTGATCAGTGCATGATCAGCCACGTGATCAGTGCATGATAGCCACGTGATCAGTGCATGATCAGTCACCTGATGGGTGTATGATCAGTCACGTGACCGTACATGGTAGCTACATGATCATTGCATGATCAGCCACGTGAGTAGTGCATGATAGCCACGTGATCAGTGCATGATCAGTCACGTGATCAGTGCATGATCAGTCACGTGACAGTGCATGATAGTCACGTGATCAGTGCATGATCACGTGATCAGTGCATGATCAGTCACGTGATCAGTGCATGATAGCCACGTGATCAGTGCATGATCAGCACGTGATCAGTGCATGATAGCCACGTGATCAGTGCATGATCAGTCACATGATCAGTGCATGATCAGCCGTGATCAGTGCATGATCAGTCACGTGATCAGTGCATGATATAGACGTGATCAGTGCATGATCAGTCACGTGATCAGTGCATGATCAGCCACGTGATCAGTGCATGATAGCCAGTTGATCAGTGCATGATAGCCAGTGATCAGTGCATGATCAGTCACGTGATCAGTGCATGATCAGCCACGTGATCAGTGCATGATAGCCACGTGATCAGTGCATGATCAGCCACGTGATCAGTGCATGATCAGTTACGTGATCAGTGCATGATCAGTCACGTGATCAGTGCATGTAGCACGTGATCAGTGCATGATCAGCCACGTGATCAGTGCATGATAGCCACGTGATCAGTGCATGATCAGCCACGTGATCAGTGCATGATCAGTCACGTGACAGTACATGGTAGCTACGTGATCAGTGCATGATCAGCCACGTGATCAGTGCATGATAGCCACGTGATCAGTGCATGATCAGTCGTGTGATCAGTGCGATCATCCACGTGATCAGTGCATGATCAGTCATGTGATCAGTGCATGATAGACGTGATCAGTGCATGATCAGTCACGTGATCAGTGTATGATCAGCCACGTGATCAGTGCATGATAGCCAGTTGATGAGTGCATGATCAGCCAGTGATCAGCATGATCAGTCACGTGATCAGTGCATGATCAGCCACGTGATCAGTGCATGATCAGCCACGTGATCAGTGCATGATCAGCCACGTGATCAGTGCATGATCAGTTACGTGAGCAGTGTATGATCAGCCACGTGATCAGTGCATGGTCAGACACGTGAACAGTGTATGATCAGCCACGTGATCAGTGCATGATAGCCACGTGATCAGTGCATGATCAGTCACGTGATCAGTGTATGATCAGCCACGTGAACAGTGCATGCTCAGTCACGTGATCTGGGCCTGCTGAGCTGCGTGATTACTGTCTGCTCATCTGCTTGACAATTGCCAGCTGAGCTGCACGATTCCTGCCTGTCATCTGCTTGACAATTGCCAGCTGTGCTGCGTAATTCCTGCCTGCTCAGCTGCTTGATTATTGCCAGCTGAGCAGCATGATTCCTCACACCTGAGTTCCATGATTATTGCCTGCTGACTGTTTGATTCGTGCCTACTCAGCTCTTTGTTTATTGCCTCCAGAGGCACATGATCAGTGTATGATAGCAAACATGATCAGCGCATGATCAGTCACATGATCAGCGCCATTAAGTCACGTGATCACTACATGATAGTCATGTGATCAGTCCATGCTCAGTCACGGTATCAGTGCATGATCAGCCACGTGATCAGTGCATGATCAGCCACGTGATCAGTGCATGATCAGCCACGTGATCAGTGCATGATCAGTCACGTGATCAGTGCATGACCAGGCACGTGATCAGTGCATGATCAGCCACGTGATCAGTGCATGATAGCCACGTGATCAGTGCATGATCAGTCACCTGATGGGTGTATGATCAGTCACGTGACCAGTACATGGTAGCTACATGATCATTGCATGATCAGCCACGTGAGTAGTGCATGATAGCCACGTGATCAGTGCATGATCAGTCACGTGATCAGTGCATGATCAGTCACGTGATCAGTGCATGATCAGTCACGTGATCAGTGCATGATCAGCCACGTGATCAGTGCATGATCAGTCACGTGATCAGTGCATGATAGCACGTGATCAGTGCATGATCAGCCACGTGATCAGTGCATGATAGCCACGTGATCAGTGCATGATCAGTCACGTGATCAGTGCATGATCAGCCACGTGATCAGTGCATGATCAGTCACGTGATCAGTGCATGATAGCCACGTGATCAGTGCATGATCAGTCACGTGATCAGTGCATGATCAGCCACGTGATCAGTGCATGATCAGCCAGTGATCAGTGCATGATCAGCCATGATCAGTGCATGATCAGTCACGTGATCAGTGCATGATCAGCCACGTGATCAGTGCATGATAGCCACGTGATCAGTGCATGATCAGCCACGTGATCAGTGCATGATCAGTTACGTGATCAGTGCATGATCAGTCACGTGATCAGTGCATGTAGCTACGTGATCATGCATGATCAGCCACGTGATCAGTGCATGATAGCCACGTGATCAGTGCATGATCAGCCACGTGATCAGTGCATGATCAGTCACGTGATCAGTGCATGGTAGCTACGTGATCAGTGCATGATCAGCCACGTGATCAGTGCATGATAGCCACGTGATCAGTGCATGATCAGTCACGTGATCAGTGCATGATCAGCCACGTGATCAGTGCATGATCAGTCACGTGATCAGTGCATGATATCACGTGATCAGTGCATGATCAGTCACGTGATCAGTGCATGATCAGCCACGTGATCAGTGCATGATAGCCATCAGTGCATGATCAGCCAGTGATCAGTGCATGATCAGTCACGTGATCAGTGCATGATCAGCCACGTGATCAGTGCATGATAGCCACTGATCAGTGCATGATCAGCCACGTGATCAGTGCATGATCAGTCACGTGATCAGTGCATGATCAGCCACGTGATCAGTGCATGATCAGCCACGTGATCAGTGCATGATCAGCCACGTGATCAGTGCATGATAGCCACGTGATCAGTGCATGATCAGTCACGTGATCAGTGTATGATCAGCCACGTGATCAGTGCATGATAGCCACGTGATCAGTGCATGATCAGTCACGTGATCAGTGTATGATCAGCCACGTGAACAGTGCATGCTCAGTCACGTGATCAGGGCCTGCTGAGCTGCGTGATTACTGTCTGCTCATCTGCTTGACAATTGCCAGCTGAGCTGCACGATTCCTGCCTGTCATCTGCTTGACAATTGCCAGCTGTGCTGCGAATTCCTGCCTGCTCAGCTGCTTGATTATTGCCAGCTGAGCAGCATGATTCCTCACACCTGAGTTCCATGATTATTGCCTGCTGACTGTTTGATTCGTGCCTACTCAGCTCTTTGTTTATTGCCTCCAGAGGCACATGATCAGTGTATGATAGCAAACATGATCAGTGCATGATCAGTCACATGATCAGCGCCATTAAGTCACGTGATCACTACATGATAGTCATGTGATCAGTCCATGCTCAGTCACGTATCAGTGCATGATCAGCCACGTGATCAGTGCATGATCAGCCACGTGATCAGTGCATGATAGCCACGTGATCAGTGCATGATCAGTCACGTGATCAGTGCATGATCAGTCACGTGATCAGTGCATGATCAGCCACGTGATCAGTGCATGATCAGCCACGTGATCAGTGCATGATCAGCCACGTGATCAGTGCATGATCAGTCACGTGATCAGTGTATGATCAGCCACGTGATCAGTGCATGATAGCCACGTGATCAGTGCATGATCAGTCACGTGATCAGTGCATGATCAGCCACGTGAACAGTGCATGCTCAGTCACGTGATCAGGGCCTGCTGAGCTGCGTGATTACCGTCTGCTCATCTGCTTGACAATTGCCAGCTGAGCTGCACGATTCCTGCCTGTCATCTGCTTGACAATTCAGCTGTGCTGCGTAATTCCTGCCTGCTCAGCTGCTTGATTATTGCCAGCTGAGCAGCATGATTCCTCACAGCTGAGTTCCATGATTATTGCCTGCTGACTGTTTGATTCGTGCCTACTCAGCTCTTTGTTTATTGCCTCCAGAGGCACATGATCAGTGTATGATAGCAAACATGATCAGTGCATGATCAGTCACATGATCAGTGCCATTAAGTCACGTGATCACTACATGATAGTCATGTGATCAGTCCATGATCAGTCACGGATCAGTGCATGATCAGCCACGTGATCAGTGCATGATCAGCCACGTGATCAGTGCATGATCAGCCACGTGATCAGTGCATGATCAGTCACGTGATCAGTGCATGATCAGGCACGTGATCAGTGCATGATCAGCCACGTGATCAGTGCATGATAGCCACGTGATCAGTGCATGATCAGTCACCTGATCAGTGTATGATCAGTCACGTGACCAGTACATGGTAGCTACATGATCATTGCATGATCAGCCACGTGAGTAGTGCATGATAGCCACGTGATCAGTGCATGATCAGTCACGTGATCAGTGCATGATCAGTCACGTGATCAGTGCATGATCAGTCACGTGATCAGTGCATGATCAGCCACGTGATCAGTGCATGATCAGTCACGTGATCAGTGCATGATAGCACGTGATCAGTGCATGATCAGCCACGTGATCAGTGCATGATAGCCACGTGATCAGTGCATGATCAGTCACATGATCAGTGCATGATCATCACGTGATCAGTGCATGATCAGTCACGTGATCAGTGCATGATATAGACGTGATCAGTGCATGATCAGTCACGTGATCAGTGCATGATCAGCCACGTGATCAGTGCATGATCAGCCAGTGATCAGTGCATGATAGCCAGTGATCAGTGCATGATCAGTCACGTGATCAGTGCATGATCAGCCACGTGATCAGTGCATGATAGCCACGTGATCAGTGCATGATCAGCCACGTGATCAGTGCATGATCAGTCACGTGATCAGTGCATGATCAGTCACGTGATCAGTGCATGTAGCTACGTGCATGATCAGCCACGTGATCAGTGCATGATAGCCACGTGATCAGTGCATGATCAGCCACGTGATCAGTGCATGATCAGTCACGTGATCAGTGCATGGTAGCTACGTGATCAGTGCATGATCAGCCACGTGATCAGTGCATGATAGCCACGTGATCAGTGCATGATCAGTCACATGATCAGTGCATGATCATCCACGTGATCAGTGCATGATCAGTCACGTGATCAGTGCATGATATAGACGTGATCAGTGCATGATCAGTCACGTGATCAGTGCATGATCAGCCACGTGATCAGTGCATGATAGCCAGTGATCAGTGCATGATAGCCAGTGATCAGTGCATGATCAGTCACGTGATCAGTGCATGATCAGCCACGTGATCAGTGCATGATAGCCACGTGATCAGTGCATGATCAGCCACGTGATCAGTGCATGATCAGTCACGTGATCAGTGCATGATCAGCCACGTGATCAGTGCATGATCAGCCACGTGATCAGTGCATGATCAGCCACGTGATCAGTGCATGATCAGCCACGTGATCAGTGCATGATCAGACACGTGATCAGTGTATGATCAGCCACGTGATCAGTGCATGATAGCCACGTGATCAGTGCATGATCAGTCACGTGATCAGTGTATGATCAGCCACGTGAACAGTGCATGCTCAGTCACGTGATCTGGGCCTGCTGAGCTGCGTGATTACTGTCTGCTCATCTGCTTGACAATTGCCAGCTGAGCTGCACGATTCCTGCCTGTCATCTGCTTGACAATTGCCAGCTGTGCTGCGTAATTCCTGCCTGCTCAGCTGCTTGATTATTGCCAGCTGAGCAGCATGATTCCTCACAGCTGAGTTCCATGATTATTGCCTGCTGACTGTTTGATTCGTGCCTACTCAGCTCTTTGTTTATTGCCTCCAGAGGCACATGATCAGTGTATGATAGCAAACATGATCAGCGCATGATCAGTCACATGATCAGCGCCATTAAGTCACGTGATCACTACATGATAGTCATGTGATCAGTCCATGCTCAGTCACGGTATCAGTGCATGATCAGCCACGTGATCAGTGCATGATCAGCCACGTGATCAGTGCATGATCAGCCACGTGATCAGTGCATGATCAGTCACGTGATCAGTGCATGATCAGGCACGTGATCAGTGCATGATCAGCCACGTGATCAGTGCATGATAGCCACGTGATCAGTGCATGATCAGTCACCTGATGGGTGTATGATCAGTCACGTGACCGTACATGGTAGCTACATGATCATTGCATGATCAGCCACGTGAGTAGTGCATGATAGCCACGTGATCAGTGCATGATCAGTCACGTGATCAGTGCATGATCAGTCACGTGATCAGTGCATGATCAGTCACGTGATCAGTGCATGATCAGCCACGTGATCAGTGCATGATCAGTCACGTGATCAGTGCATGATAGCACGTGATCAGTGCATGATCAGCCACGTGATCAGTGCATGATAGCCACGTGATCAGTGCATGATAGCCACGTGATCAGTGCATGATCAGTCACGTGATCAGTGCATGATAGCACGTGATCAGTGCATGATCAGCCACGTGATCAGTGCATGATAGCCACGTGATCAGTGCATGATCAGTCGTGATCAGTGCATGATCATCCACGTGATCAGTGCATGATCAGTCACGTGATCAGTGATGATAGACGTGATCAGTGCATGATCAGTCACGTGATCAGTGCATGATCAGCCACGTGATCAGTGCATGATAGCCACGTGATCAGTGCATGATCAGACGTGATCAGTGCATGATCAGTCACGTGATCAGTGCATGATCAGCCACGTGATCAGTGCATGATAGCCACGTGATCAGTGCATGATCAGCCACGTGATCAGTGCATGATCAGTCACGTGATCAGTGCATGATCAGCCACGTGATCAGTGCATGATCAGCCACGTGATCAGTGCATGATCAGCCACGTGATCAGTGCATGATCAGCCACGTGATCAGTGCATGATCAGACACGTGATCAGTGTATGATCAGCCACGTGATCAGTGCATGATAGCCACGTGATCAGTGCATGATCAGTCACGTGATCAGTGTATGATCAGCCACGTGAACAGTGCATGCTCAGTCACGTGATCTGGGCCTGCTGAGCTGCGTGATTACTGTCTGCTCATCTGCTTGACAATTGCCAGCTGAGCTGCACGATTCCTGCCTGTCATCTGCTTGACAATTGCCAGCTGTGCTGCGTAATTCCTGCCTGCTCAGCTGCTTGATTATTGCCAGCTGAGCAGCATGATTCCTCACAGCTGAGTTCCATGATTATTGCCTGCTGACTGTTTGATTCGTGCCTACTCAGCTCTTTGTTTATTGCCTCCAGAGGCACATGATCAGTGTATGATAGCAAACATGATCAGCGCATGATCAGTCACATGATCAGCGCCATTAAGTCACGTGATCACTACATGATAGTCATGTGATCAGTCCATGCTCAGTCACGGTATCAGTGCATGATCAGCCACGTGATCAGTGCATGATCAGCCACGTGATCAGTGCATGATCAGCCACGTGATCAGTGCATGATCAGTCACGTGATCAGTGCATGATCAGGCAC
Source organism: Bos javanicus (assembly GCF_032452875.1). NCBI lineage: Eukaryota > Metazoa > Chordata > Mammalia > Artiodactyla > Bovidae > Bos > Bos javanicus. The sequence goes on along the minus strand of NW_026894079.1, from coordinate 116,976 downwards.
GTGATCAGTGCATGATCAGCCACGTGATCAGTGCATGATAGCCACGTGATCAGTGCATGATCAGTCACCTGATGGGTGTATGATCAGTCACGTGACCAGTACATGGTAGCTACATGATCATTGCATGATCAGCCACGTGAGTAGTGCATGATAGCCACGTGATCAGTGCATGATCAGTCACGTGATCAGTGCATGATCAGTCACGTGATCAGTGCATGATCAGTCACGTGATCAGTGCATGATCAATTACGTGATCAGTGCATGATCAGTCACGTGATCAGTGATAGCCACGTGATCAGTGCATGATCAGCCACGTGATCAGTGCATGATAGCCACGTGATCAGTGCATGATCAGTCATGATCAGTGCATGATCATCCACGTGATCAGTGCATGGGCAGTCATGTGATCAGTGCATGATATAGACGTGATCAGTGCATGATCAGTCACGTGATCAGTGTATGATCAGCCACGTGATCAGTGCATGATAGCCAGTGATCAGTGCATGATAGCCACGTGATCAGTGCATGATCAGTCACGTGATCAGTGCATGATCAGCCACGTGATCAGTGCATGATAGCCACGTGATCAGTGCATGATCAGCCACGTGATCAGTGCATGATCAGTCACGTGATCAGTGCATGATCAGCCACGTGATCAGTGCATGATCAGACACGTGATCAGTGCATGATCAGCCACGTGATCAGTGCATGATAGCCACGTGATCAGTGCATGATCAGTCACGTGATCAGTGTATGATCAGCCACGTGATCAGTGCATGATAGCCACGTGATCAGTGCATGATCAGTCACGTGATCAGTGTATGATCAGCCACGTGAACAGTGCATGCTCAGTCACGTGATCTGGGCCTGCTGAGCTGCGTGATTACTGTCTGCTCATCTGCTTGACAATTGCCAGCTGAGCTGCACGATTCCTGCCTGTCATCTGCTTGACAATTGCCAGCTGTGCGTAATTCCTGCCTGCTCAGCTGCTTGATTATTGCCAGCTGAGCAGCATGATTCCTCACAGCTGAGTTCCATGATTATTGCCTGCTGACTGTTTGATTCGTGCCTACTCAGCTCTTTGTTTATTGCCTCCAGAGGCACATGATCAGTGTATGATAGCAAACATGATCAGCGCATGATCAGTCACATGATCAGCGCCATTAAGTCACGTGATCACTACATGATAGTCATGTGATCAGTCCATGCTCAGTCACGGTATCAGTGCATGATCAGCCACGTGATCAGTGCATGATCAGCCACGTGATCAGTGCATGATCAGCCACGTGATCAGTGCATGATCAGTCACGTGATCAGTGCATGATCAGGCACGTGATCAGTGCATGATCAGCCACGTGATCAGTGCATGATAGCCACGTGATCAGTGCATGATCAGTCACCTGATGGGTGTATGATCAGTCACGTGACCAGTACATGGTAGCTACATGATCATTGCATGATCAGCCACGTGAGTAGTGCATGATAGCCACGTGATCAGTGCATGATCAGTCACGTGATCAGTGCATGATCAGTCACGTGATCAGTGCATGATCAGTCACGTGATCAGTGCATGATCAGCCACGTGATCAGTGCATGATCAGTCACGTGATCAGTGCATGAAGCACGTGATCAGTGCATGATCAGCCACGTGATCAGTGCATGATAGCCACGTGATCAGTGCATGATCAGTCACGTGATCAGTGCATGATCATCCACGTGATCAGTGCATGATCAGTCACGTGATCAGTGCATGATATCACGTGATCAGTGCATGATCAGTCACGTGATCAGTGCATGATCAGCCACGTGATCAGTGCATGATCAGCCAGTGATCAGTGCATGATAGCCAGTGATCAGTGCATGATCAGTCACGTGATCAGTGCATGATCAGCCACGTGATCAGTGCATGATCAGCCACGTGATCAGTGCATGATCAGCCACGTGATCAGTGCATGATCAGCCACGTGATCAGTGCATGATCAGTCACGTGATCAGTGCATGTAGCTACGTGATCAGTGCATGATCAGCCACGTGATCAGTGCATGATAGCCACGTGATCAGTGCATGATCAGTCACGTGATCAGTGCATGATCAGTCACGTGACCAGTACATGGTAGCTACGTGATCATTGCATGATCAGCCACGTGATCAGTGCATGATAGCCACGTGATCAGTGCATGATCAGTCGTGTGATCAGTGCATGATCATCACGTGATCAGTGCATGATCAGTCACGTGATCAGTGCATGATATCACGTGATCAGTGCATGATCAGTCACGTGATCAGTGCATGATCAGCCACGTGATCAGTGCATGATAGCCAGTGATCAGTGCATGATAGCCACGTGATCAGTGCATGATCAGTCACGTGATCAGTGCATGATCAGCCACGTGATCAGTGCATGATAGCCACGTGATCAGTGCATGATCAGCCACGTGATCAGTGCATGATCAGTTACGTGAGCAGTGTATGATCAGCCACGTGATCAGTGCATGGTCAGACACGTGAACAGTGTATGATCAGCCACGTGATCAGTGCATGATAGCCACGTGATCAGTGCATGATCAGTCACGTGATCAGTGTATGATCAGCCACGTGAACAGTGCATGCTCAGTCACGTGATCTGGGCCTGCTGAGCTGCGTGATTACTGTCTGCTCATCTGCTTGACAATTGCCAGCTGAGCTGCACGATTCCTGCCTGTCATCTGCTTGACAATTGCCAGCTGTGCTGCGTAATTCCTGCCTGCTCAGCTGCTTGATTATTGCCAGCTGAGCAGCATGATTCCTCACACCTGAGTTCCATGATTATTGCCTGCTGACTGTTTGATTCGTGCCTACTCAGCTCTTTGTTTATTGCCTCCAGAGGCACATGATCAGTGTATGATAGCAAACATGATCAGTGCATGATCAGTCACATGATCAGCGCCATTAAGTCACGTGATCACTACATGATAGTCATGTGATCAGTCCATGCTCAGTCACGGTATCAGTGCATGATCAGCCACGTGATCAGTGCATGATCAGCCACGTGATCAGTGCATGATCAGCCACGTGATCAGTGCATGATCAGTCACGTGATCAGTGCATGATCAGGCACGTGATCAGTGCATGATCAGCCACGTGATCAGTGCATGATAGCCACGTGATCAGTGCATGATCAGTCACCTGATGGGTGTATGATCAGTCACGTGACCTGTACATGGTAGCTACATGATCATTGCATGATCAGCCACGTGAGTAGTGCATGATAGCCACGTGATCAGTGCATGATCAGTCACGTGATCAGTGCATGATCAGTCACGTGATCAGTGCATGATCAGTCACGTGATCAGTGCATGATCAGCCACGTGATCAGTGCATGATCAGTCACGTGATCAGTGCATGATAGCTACGTGATCAGTGCATGATCAGCCACGTGATCAGTGCATGATAGCCACGTGATCAGTGCATGATCAGTCACATGATCAGTGCATGATCATCCACGTGATCAGTGCATGATCAGTCACGTGATCAGTGCATGATATCACGTGATCAGTGCATGATCAGTCACGTGATCAGTGCATGATCAGCCACGTGATCAGTGCATGATAGCCAGTGATCAGTGCATGATAGCCAGTGATCAGTGCATGATCAGTCACGTGATCAGTGCATGATCAGCCACGTGATCAGTGCATGATAGCCACGTGATCAGTGCATGATCAGCCACGTGATCAGTGCATGATCAGTCACGTGATCAGTGCATGATCAGCCACGTGATCAGTGCATGATCAGCCACGTGATCAGTGCATGATCAGCCACGTGATCAGTGCATGATCAGCCACGTGATCAGTGCATGATCAGACACGTGATCAGTGTATGATCAGCCACGTGATCAGTGCATGATAGCCACGTGATCAGTGCATGATCAGTCACGTGATCAGTGTATGATCAGCCACGTGAACAGTGCATGCTCAGTCACGTGATCTGGGCCTGCTGAGCTGCGTGATTACTGTCTGCTCATCTGCTTGACAATTGCCAGCTGAGCTGCACGATTCCTGCCTGTCATCTGCTTGACAATTGCCAGCTGTGCTGCGTAATTCCTGCCTGCTCAGCTGCTTGATTATTGCCAGCTGAGCAGCATGATTCCTCACAGCTGAGTTCCATGATTATTGCCTGCTGACTGTTTGATTCGTGCCTACTCAGCTCTTTGTTTATTGCCTCCAGAGGCACATGATCAGTGTATGATAGCAAACATGATCAGTGCATGATCAGTCACATGATCAGCGCCATTAAGTCACGTGATCACTACATGATAGTCATGTGATCAGTCCATGCTCAGTCACGGTATCAGTGCATGATCAGCCACGTGATCAGTGCATGATCAGCCACGTGATCAGTGCATGATCAGCCACGTGATCAGTGCATGATCAGTCACGTGATCAGTGCATGACCAGGCACGTGATCAGTGCATGATCAGCCACGTGATCAGTGCATGATAGCCACGTGATCAGTGCATGATCAGTCACCTGATGGGTGTATGATCAGTCACGTGACCAGTACATGGTAGCTACATGATCATTGCATGATCAGCCACGTGAGTAGTGCATGATAGCCACGTGATCAGTGCATGATCAGTCACGTGATCAGTGCATGATCAGTCACGTGATCAGTGCATGATCAGTCACGTGATCAGTGCATGATCAGCCACGTGATCAGTGCATGATCAGTCACGTGATGTATCATAGCGTGATCAGTGCATGATCAGCCACGTGATCAGTGCATGATAGCCACGTGATCAGTGCATGATCAGTCACATGATCAGTGCATGATCATCCACGTGATCAGTGCATGATCAGTCACGTGATCAGTGCATGATATAGACGTGATCAGTGCATGATCAGTCACGTGATCAGTGCATGATCAGCCACGTGATCAGTGCATGATCAGCCAGTGATCAGTGCATGATAGCCAGTGATCAGTGCATGATCAGTCACGTGATCAGTGCATGATCAGCCACGTGATCAGTGCATGATAGCCACGTGATCAGCATGATCAGCCACGTGATCAGTGCATGATCAGTCACGTGATCAGTGCATGATCAGCCACGTGATCAGTGCATGATCAGCCACGTGATCAGTGCATGATCAGCCACGTGATCAGTGCATGATCAGCCACGTGATCAGTGCATGATCAGTCACGTGCAGTGTATGATCAGCCACGTGATCAGTGCATGATAGCCACGTGATCAGTGCATGATCAGTCACGTGATCAGTGTATGATCAGCCACGTGAACAGTGCATGCTCAGTCACGTGATCTGGGCCTGCTGAGCTGCGTGATTACTGTCTGCTCATCTGCTTGACAATTGCCAGCTGAGCTGCACGATTCCTGCCTGTCATCTGCTTGACAATTGCCAGCTGTGCTGCGTAATTCCTGCCTGCTCAGCTGCTTGATTATTGCCAGCTGAGCAGCATGATTCCTCACAGCTGAGTTCCATGATTATTGCCTGCTGACTGTTTGATTCGTGCCTACTCAGCTCTTTGTTTATTGCCTCCAGAGGCACATGATCAGTGTATGATAGCAAACATGATCAGTGCATGATCAGTCACATGATCAGCGCCATTAAGTCACGTGATCACTACATGATAGTCATGTGATCAGTCCATGCTCAGTCACGGTATCAGTGCATGATCAGCCACGTGATCAGTGCATGATCAGCCACGTGATCAGTGCATGATAGCCACGTGATCAGTGCATGATCAGTCACGTGATCAGTGCATGATCAGGCACGTGATCAGTGCATGATCAGCCACGTGATCAGTGCATGATAGCCACGTGATCAGTGCATGATCAGTCACCTGATGGGTGTATGATCAGTCACGTGACCTGTACATGGTAGCTACATGATCATTGCATGATCAGCCACGTGAGTAGTGCATGATAGCCACGTGATCAGTGCATGATCAGTCACGTGATCAGTGCATGATCAGTCACGTGATCAGTGCATGATAGTCACGTGATCAGTGCATGATCAATCACGTGATCAGTGCATGATCAGCCACGTGATCAGTGCATGATAGCACGTGATCAGTGCATGATCAGCCACGTGATCAGTGCATGATAGCCACGTGATCAGTGCATGATCAGTCACATGATCAGTGCATGATCATCACGTGATCAGTGCATGATCAGTCACGTGATCAGTGCATGATATAGACGTGATCAGTGCATGATCAGTCACGTGATCAGTGCATGATCAGCCACGTGATCAGTGCATGATAGCCAGTGATCAGTGCATGATAGCCAGTGATCAGTGCATGATCAGTCACGTGATCAGTGCATGATCAGCCACGTGATCAGTGCATGATAGCCACGTGATCAGTGCATGATCAGCCACGTGATCAGTGCATGATCAGTCACGTGAGCAGTGCATGATCAGCCACGTGATCAGTGCATGATCAGCCACGTGATCAGTGCATGATCAGCCACGTGATCAGTGCATGATCAGCCACGTGATCAGTGCATGATCAGTCACGTGAACAGTGTATGATCAGCCACGTGATCAGTGCATGATAGCCACGTGATCAGTGCATGATCAGTCACGTGATCAGTGTATGATCAGCCACGTGAACAGTGCATGCTCAGTCACGTGATCTGGGCCTGCTGAGCTGCGTGATTACTGTCTGCTCATCTGCTTGACAATTGCCAGCTGAGCTGCACGATTCCTGCCTGTCATCTGCTTGACAATTGCCAGCTGTGCTGCGTAATTCCTGCCTGCTCAGCTGCTTGATTATTGCCAGCTGAGCAGCATGATTCCTCACAGCTGAGTTCCATGATTATTGCCTGCTGACTGTTTGATTCGTGCCTACTCAGCTCTTTGTTTATTGCCTCCAGAGGCACATGATCAGTGTATGATAGCAAACATGATCAGCGCATGATCAGTCACATGATCAGCGCCATTAAGTCACGTGATCACTACATGATAGTCATGTGATCAGTCCATGCTCAGTCACGGTATCAGTGCATGATCAGCCACGTGATCAGTGCATGATCAGCCACGTGATCAGTTCATGATAGCCACGTGATCAGTGCATGATCAGTCACGTGATCAGTGCATGATCAGGCACGTGATCAGTGCATGATCAGCCACGTGATCAGTGCATGATAGCCACGTGATCAGTGCATGATCAGTCACCTGATGGGTGTATGATCAGTCACGTGACCGTACATGGTAGCTACATGATCATTGCATGATCAGCCACGTGAGTAGTGCATGATAGCCACGTGATCAGTGCATGATCAGTCACGTGATCAGTGCATGATCAGTCACGTGATCAGTGCATGATAGTCACGTGATCAGTGCATGATCAGCCACGTGATCAGTGCATGATCAGTCACGTGATCAGTGCATGATAGCTACGTGATCAGTGCATGATCAGCCACGTGATCAGTGCATGATAGCCACGTGATCAGTGCATGATCAGTCACATGATCAGTGCATGATCATCCACGTGATCAGTGCATGATCAGTCACGTGATCAGTGCATGATATAGACGTGATCAGTGCATGATCAGTCACGTGATCAGTGCATGATCAGCCACGTGATCAGTGCATGATCAGCCAGTGATCAGTGCATGATAGCCAGTGATCAGTGCATGATCAGTCACGTGATCAGTGCATGATCAGCCACGTGATCAGTGCATGATAGCCACGTGATCAGTGCATGATCAGCCACGTGATCAGTGCATGATCAGTCACGTGATCAGTGCATGATCAGCCACGTGATCAGTGCATGATCAGCCACGTGATCAGTGCATGATCAGCCACGTGATCAGTGCATGATAGCCACGTGATCAGTGCATGATCAGTCACGTGAGCAGTGTATGATCAGCCACGTGATCAGTGCATGATAGCCACGTGATCAGTGCATGATCAGTCACGTGATCAGTGTATGATCAGCCACGTGAACAGTGCATGCTCAGTCACGTGATCTGGGCCTGCTGAGCTGCGTGATTACTGTCTGCTCATCTGCTTGACAATTGCCAGCTGAGCTGCACGATTCCTGCCTGTCATCTGCTTGACAATTATCAGCTGTGCTGCGTAATTCCTGCCTGCTCAGCTGCTTGATTATTGCCAGCTGAGCAGCATGATTCCTCACACCTGAGTTCCATGATTATTGCCTGCTGACTGTTTGATTCGTGCCTACTCAGCTCTTTGTTTATTGCCTCCAGAGGCACATGATCAGTGTATGATAGCAAACATGATCAGCGCATGATCAGTCACATGATCAGCGCCATTAAGTCACGTGATCACTACATGATAGTCATGTGATCAGTCCATGCTCAGTCACGGTATCAGTGCATGATCAGCCACGTGATCAGTGCATGATCAGCCAGGTGATCAGTGCATGATCAGCTATGTGATCAGTGCATGATTTGTCACGTGATCAGTGCATGACCAGGCAGGTGATCAGTGCATGATCAGCCACGTGATCAGTGCATGATAGCCACGTGATCAGTGCATGATCAGTCACCTGATGGGTGTATGATCAGTCACGTGACCAGTACATGGTAGCTACATGATCATTGCATGATCAGCCACGTGATAGTGCATGATAGCCACGTGATCAGTGCATGATCAGTCACGTGATCAGTGCATGATCAGTCACGTGATCAGTGCATGATAAGTCACGTGATCAGTGCATGATCAATTACGTGATCAGTGCATGATCAGTCACGTGACCAGTACATGGTAGCTACGTGATCAGTGCATGATCAGCCACGTGATCAGTGCATGATAGCCACGTGATCAGTGCATGATCAGTCACGATGATCAGTGCATGATCATCCGGGTGATCAGTGCATGGGCAGTCACGTGATCAGTGCATGATATAGACGTGATCAGTGCATGATCAGTCCGTGATCAGTGCATGATCAGCCACGTGATCAGTGCATGATAGCCAGTGATCAGTGCATGATAGCCAGTGATCAGTGCATGATCAGTCACGTGATCAGTGCATGATCAGCCACGTGATCAGTGCATGATAGCCACTGATCAGTGCATGATCAGCCACGTGATCAGTGCATGATCAGTTACGTGAGCAGTGCATGATCAGCCACGTGATCAGTGCATGGTCAGACACGTGATCAGTGCATGATCAGCCACGTGATCAGTGCATGATAGCCACGTGATCAGTGCATGATCAGTCACGTGATCAGTGTATGATCAGCCACGTGATCAGTGCATGATAGCCACGTGATCAGTGCATGATCAGTCACGTGATCAGTGTATGATCAGCCACGTGAACAGTGCATGCTCAGTCACGTGATCTGGGCCTGCTGAGCTGCGTGATTACTGTCTGCTCATCTGCTTGACAATTGCCAGCTGAGCTGCACGATTCCTGCCTGTCATCTGCTTGACAATTATCAGCTGTGCTGCGTAATTCCTGCCTGCTCAGCTGCTTGATTATTGCCAGCTGAGCAGCATGATTCCTCACACCTGAGTTCCATGATTATTGCCTGCTGACTGTTTGATTCGTGCCTACTCAGCTCTTTGTTTATTGCCTCCAGAGGCACATGATCAGTGTATGATAGCAAACATGATCAGCGCATGATCAGTCACATGATCAGCGCCATTAAGTCACGTGATCACTACATGATAGTCATGTGATCAGTCCATGCTCAGTCACGGTATCAGTGCATGATCAGCCACGTGATCAGTGCATGATCAGCCACGTGATCAGTGCATGATAGCACGTGATCAGTGCATGATCAGTCACGTGATCAGTGCATGATCAGGCACGTGATCAGTGCATGATCAGCCACGTGATCAGTGCATGATAGCCACGTGATCAGTGCATGATCAGTCACCTGATGGGTGTATGATCAGTCACGTGACCGTACATGGTAGCTACATGATCATTGCATGATCAGCCACGTGAGTAGTGCATGATAGCCACGTGATCAGTGCATGATCAGTCACGTGATCAGTGCATGATCAGTCACGTGATCAGTGCATGATAAGTCACGTGATCAGTGCATGATCAGCCACGTGATCAGTGCATGATCAGTCACGTGATCAGTGCATGATAGCACGTGATCAGTGCATGATCAGCCACGTGATCAGTGCATGATAGCCACGTGATCAGTGCATGATCAGTCACATGATCAGTGTATGATCATCCACGTGATCAGTGCATGATCAGTCACGTGATCAGTGCATGATATAGACGTGATCAGTGCATGATCAGTCGTGATCAGTGCATGATCAGCCACGTGATCAGTGCATGATAGCCAGTGATCAGTGCATGATAGCCAGATGATCAGTGCATGATCAGTCACGTGATCAGTGATGATCAGCCACGTGAAGTGCATGATAGCCACGTGATCAGTGCATGATCAGCCACGTGATCAGTGCATGATCAGTCACGTGATCAGTGCATGATCAGCCACGTGATCAGTGCATGATCACGTGATCAGTGCATGATCAGCCACGTGATCAGTGCATGATAGCCACGTGATCAGTGCATGATCAGTCACGTGATCAGTGCATGATCAGCCACGTGATCAGTGCATGATAGCCACGTGATCAGTGCATGATCAGTCACGTGATCAGTGATGATCAGCCACGTGATCAGTGCATGATCAGTCACGTGATCAGTGCATGATCAGTCACGTGATCAGTGCATGATCAGCCACGTGATCAGTGCATGATCAGCCACGTGATCAGTGCATGATCAATCACGTGATCAGTGCATGATCAGTCACGTGATCAGTGCATGGTAGCTACGTGATCATTGCATGATCAGCCACGTGATCAGTGCATGATAGCCACGTGATCAGTGCATGATCAGTCACGTGATCAGTGCATGATCAGCCACGTGATCAGTGCATGATCAGTCACGTGATCAGTGCATGATCAATTACGTGATCAGTGCATGATCAGTCACGTGATCAGTACATGGTAGCTACGTGATCATTGCATGATCAGCCACGTGAGCAGTGCATGATAGCCACGTGATCAGTGCATGATCAGTCACATGATCAGTGCATGATCATCCACGTGATCAGTGCATGGGCAGTCATGTGATCAGTGCATGATATAGACGTGATCAGTGCATGATCAGTCACGTGATCAGTGCATGATCAGCCACGTGATCAGTGCATGATAGCCAGTTGATCAGTGCATGATAGCCAGTGATCAGTGCATGATCAGTCACGTGATCAGTGCATGATCAGCCACGTGATCAGTGCATGATAGCCACTGATCAGTGCATGATCAGCCACGTGATCAGTGCATGATCAGTTACGTGAGCAGTGCATGATCAGCCACGTGATCAGTGCATGGTCAGACACGTGAACAGTGTATGATCAGCCACGTGATCAGTGCATGATAGCCACGTGATCAGTGCATGATCAGTCACGTGATCAGTGTATGATCAGCCACGTGAACAGTGCATGCTCAGTCACGTGATCTGGGCCTGCTGAGCTGCGTGATTACTGTCTGCTCATCTGCTTGACAATTGCCAGCTGAGCTGCACGATTCCTGCCTGTCATCTGCTTGACAATTGCCAGCTGTGCTGCGTAATTCCTGCCTGCTCAGCTGCTTGATTATTGCCAGCTGAGCAGCATGATTCCTCACAGCTGAGTTCCATGATTATTGCCTGCTGACTGTTTGATTCGTGCCTACTCAGCTCTTTGTTTATTGCCTCCAGAGGCACATGATCAGTGTATGATAGCAAACATGATCAGCGCATGATCAGTCACATGATCAGCGCCATTAAGTCACGTGATCACTACATGATAGTCATGTGATCAGTCCATGCTCAGTCACGGTATCAGTGCATGATCAGCCACGTGATCAGTGCATGATCAGCCACGTGATCAGTTCATGATAGCCACGTGATCAGTGCATGATCAGTCACGTGATCAGTGCATGATCAGGCAGGTGATCAGTGCATGATCAGCCACGTGATCAGTGCATGATAGCCACGTGATCAGTGCATGATCAGTCACCTGATGGGTGTATGATCAGTCACGTGACCAGTACATGGTAGCTACATGATCATTGCATGATCAGCCACGTGAGTAGTGCATGATAGCCACGTGATCAGTGCATGATCAGTCACGTGATCAGTGCATGATCAGTCACGTGAACAGTGCATGATAAGTCACGTGATCAGTGCATGATCACGTGATCAGTGCATGATCAGTCACGTGATCAGCACATAGTAGCGTGATCAGTGCATGATCAGCCACGTGATCAGTGCATGATAGCCACGTGATCAGTGCATGATCAGTCGCATGATCAGTGCATGATCATCCACGTGATCAGTGCATGATCAGTCACGTGATCAGTGCATGATATAGACGTGATCAGTGCATGATCAGTCTCGTGATCAGTGCATGATCAGCCACGTGATCAGTGCATGATAGCCAGTTGATGAGTGCATGATAGCCAGATGATCAGTGCATGATCAGTCACGTGATCAGTGCATGATCAGCCACGTGATCAGTGCATGATAGCCACTGATCAGTGCATGATCAGCCACGTGATCAGTGCATGATCAGTCACGTGATCAGTGCATGATCAGCCACGTGATCAGTGCATGATCAGCCACGTGATCAGTGCATGATCAGCCACGTGATCAGTGCATGATAGCCACGTGATCAGTGCATGATCAGTTACGTGAGCAGTGTATGATCAGCCACGTGATCAGTGCATGATAGCCACGTGATCAGTGCATGATCAGTCACGTGATCAGTGTATGATCAGCCACGTGAACAGTGCATGCTCAGTCACGTGATCTGGGCCTGCTGAGCTGCGTGATTACCGTCTGCTCATCTGCTTGACAATTGCCAGCTGAGCTGCACGATTCCTGCCTGTCATCTGCTTGACAATTGCCAGCTGTGCTGCGTAATTCCTGCCTGCTCAGCTGCTTGATTATTGCCAGCTGAGCAGCATGATTCCTCACAGCTGAGTTCCATGATTATTGCCTGCTGACTGTTTGATTCGTGCCTACTCAGCTCTTTGTTTATTGCCTCCAGAGGCACATGATCAGTGTATGATAGCAAACATGATCAGCGCATGATCAGTCACATGATCAGCGCCATTAAGTCACGTGATCACTACATGATAGTCATGTGATCAGTCCATGCTCAGTCACGGTATCAGTGCATGATCAGCCACGTGATCAGTGCATGATCAGCCACGTGATCAGTGCATGATAGCCACGTGATCAGTGCATGATCAGTCACGTGATCAGTGCATGACCAGGCAGGTGATCAGTGCATGATCAGCCACGTGATCAGTGCATGATAGCCACGTGATCAGTGCATGATCAGTCACCTGATGGGTGTATGATCAGTCACGTGACCAGTACATGGTAGCTACATGATCATTGCATGATCAGCCACGTGAGTAGTGCATGATAGCCACGTGATCAGTGCATGATCAGTCACGTGATCAGTGCATGATCATCCACGTGATCAGTGCATGATCAGTCATGTGATCAGTGCATGATATAGACGTGATCAGTGCATGATCAGTCACGTGATCAGTGCATGATCAGCCACGTGATCAGTGCATGATAGCCAGTGATCAGTGCATGATAGCCAGTGATCAGTGCATGATCAGTCACGTGATCAGTGTATGATCAGCCACGTGATCAGTGCATGATAGCCACGTGATCAGTGCATGATCAGCCACGTGATCAGTGCATGATCAGTTACGTGATCAGTGCATGATCAGCCACGTGATCAGTGCATGATCAGCCACGTGATCAGTGCATGATCAGCCACGTGATCAGTGCATGATCAGCCACGTGATCAGTGCATGATCAGTCACGTGATCAGTGCATGATCAGCCACGTGATCAGTGCATGATAGCCACGTGATCAGTGCATGATCAGTCACGTGATCAGTGTATGATCAGCCACGTGAACAGTGCATGCTCAGTCACGTGATCAGGGCCTGCTGAGCTGCGTGATTACTGTCTGCTCATCTGCTTGACAATTGCCAGCTGAGCTGCACGATTCCTGCCTGTCATCTGCTTGACAATTATCAGCTGTGCTGCGAATTCCTGCCTGCTCAGCTGCTTGATTATTGCCAGCTGAGCAGCATGATTCCTCACACCTGAGTTCCATGATTATTGCCTGCTGACTGTTTGATTCGTGCCTACTCAGCTCTTTGTTTATTGCCTCCAGAGGCACATGATCAGTGTATGATAGCAAACATGATCAGTCACATGATCAGCGCCATTAAGTCACGTGATCACTGCATGATAGTCATGTGATCAGTCCATGCTCAGTCACGTATCAGTGCATGATCAGCCACGTGATCAGTGCATGATCAGCCACGTGATCAGTGCATGATAGCCACGTGATCAGTGCATGATCAGTCACGTGATCAGTGCATGATCAGGCACGTGATCAGTGCATGATCAGCCACGTGATCAGTGCATGATAGCCACGTGATCAGTGCATGATCAGCCACGTGATCAGTGCATGATCAGTCACGTGATCAGTGCATGATCAGCCACGTGATCAGTGCATGATAGCCACGTGATCAGTGCATCAGCCACGTGATCAGTGCATGATCAGCCACGTGATCAGTGCATGATAGCCACGTGATCAGTGCATGATCAGTCACGTGATCAGTGTGTGATCAGCCACGTGAACAGTGCATGCTCAGTCACGTGATCAGGGCCTGCTGAGCTGCGTGATTACTGTCTGCTCATCTGCTTGACAATTGCCAGCTGAGCTGCACGATTCCTGCCTGTCATCTGCTTGACAATTGCCAGCTGTGCTGCATAATTCCTGCCTGCTCAGCTGCTTGATTATTGCCAGCTGAGCAGCATGATTTCTCACAGCTGAGTTCCATGATTATTGCCTACTGATTCGTGCCTACTCAGCTCTTTGTTCATTGCCTCCAGAGGCACATGATCAGTGTATGACAGAAACATGATCAGCACATGATCAGTCACATGATCAGTGCATGATAAGCCACGTGATCAGTGCATGATCAGTCACGTGATCAGTGCATGATCAGTCATGTGATCAGTGCATGATAGCCGTGATCAGTGCATGATCAGCCACGTGATCAGTGCATGATCAGTCACGTGATCAGTGCATGATCAGCCACGTGATCAGTGCATGATCAGTCACGTGATCAGTGCATGATAGCCACGTGATCAGTGCATGATCAGCCACGTGATCAGTGCATGATCAGCCACGTGATCAGTGCATGATAGCCACGTGATCAGTGCATGATCAGCCACGTGATCAGTGCATGATAGCCACGTGATCAGTGCATGATCAGTCACGTGATCGTGTGTGATCAGCCACGTGATCAGTGCATGATATCCACGTGATCAGTGCATGATAGCCACGTGATCAGTGCATGATCAGTCACGATCAGTGCATGATCAGTCACGTGATCAGTGTGATCAGCCACGTGATCAGTGCATGATCAGCCACGTGATCAGTGCATGATCAATTACGTGATCAGTGCATGATCAGTCACGTGACCAGTACATGATAGCTACATGATCATTGCATGATCAGCCACGTGATCAGTGCATGATAGCCACGTGATCAGTGCATGATCAGTCACGTGATCAGTGCATGATCAGCCACGTGATCAGTGCATGATGCCACGTGATCAGTGCATGATCAGTCACGTGATCAGTGCATGATCAGCCACGTGATCAGTGCATGATCAGCCACGTGATCAGTGCATGATCAATTACGTGATCAGTGCATGATCAGTCACGTGACCAGTACATGTTGCTACGTGATCAGTGCATGATCAGCCACGTGATCAGTGCATGATAGCCACGTGATCAGTGCATGATCAGTCACGTGATCAGTGCATGATCAGTCACGTGAACAGTGCATGATCAGCCACGTGATCAGTGCATGATCAGTCACGTGACCAGTATATGGTAGCTACGTGATCATTGCATGACAGCCACGTGAGCAGTGCATGATAGCCACGTGATCAGTGCATGATCAGCCACGTGATCAGTGCATGATAGCCACGTGATCAGTGCATGATCAATCACGTGATCAGTGTGTGATCAGTGTATGATCAGCCACGTGAACAGTGCATGATCAGTCACGTGATCAGTGCCTGCTGAGCTGCGTGATTACTGTCTGCTCGTCTGCTTGACAATTGCCAGCTGAGCTGCATGATTCCTGCCTGTCATCTGCTTGACAATTGCCAGCTGTGCTGTGTAATTCCTGCCTGATCAGCTGCTTGATTATTGCCAGCTGAGCAGCATGATTCACGTGAATAGTGCATGCTCAGTCACGTGATCAGGGCCTGCTGAGCTGCGTGATTACTGTCTGCTCATCTGCTTGACAATTGCCAGCTGAGCTGCACGATTCCTGCCTGTCATCTGCTTGACAATTGCCAGCTGTGCTGCGTAATTCCTGCCTGCTCAGCTGCTTGATTATTGCCAGCTGAGCAGCATGATTCCTCACAGCTGAGTTCCATGATTGGTGCCTGCTGACTGTTTGATTCGTGCCTACTCAGCTCTTTGTTTATTGCCTCCAGAGGCACATGATCAGTGTATGATAGCAAACATGATCAGTGCATGATCAGTCACATGATCAGCGCCATTAAGTCACGTGATCACTACATGATAGTCATGTGATCAGTCCATGCTCAGTCACGGTATCAGTGCATGATCAGCCACGTGATCAGTGCATGATCAGCCAGGTGATCAGTGCATGATAGCCACGTGATCAGTGCATGATCAGTCACGTGATCAGTGCATGATCAGCCACGTGATCAGTGCATGATCAGTCACGTGATCAGTGCATGATCAGTCACGTGATCAGTGCATGATAGCTACATGATCAGTGCATGATCAGCCACGTGATCAGTGCATGATAGCCACGTGATCAGTGCATGATCAGTCACGTGATCAGTGCATGATCAGTCACGTGATCAGTGCATGATCAGCCACGTGATCAGTGCATGATCAGCCACGTGATCAGTGCATGATCATCACGTGATCAGTGCATGATCAGTCACGTGATCAGTGCATGATAGCTACGTGATCAGTGCATGATCAGCCACGTGATCAGTGCATGATAGCCACGTGATCAGTGCATGATCAGTCACGTGATCAGTGCATGATCAGTCACGTGATCAGTGCATGATCAGTCACGTGATCAGTGCATGATCAGTCACGTGATCAGTGCATGATCAGCCACGTGATCAGTGCATGATATGTCACGTGACAGGTGTGTGATCAGCCACGTGACAGTGCATGTTAGCCACGTGATCAGTGCATGATAGCCACGTGATCAGTGCATGATCAGTTACGTGAGCAGTGTATGATCAGCCACGTGATCAGTGCATGGTCAGACACGTGAACAGTGTATGATCAGCCACGTGATCAGTGCATGATATCCAAGTGATCAGTGCATGATCAATCACGTGATCAGTGTATGATCAGCCACGTGAACAGTGCATGCTCAGTCACGTGATCAGGGCCTGCTGAGCTGCGTGATTACTGTCTGCTCATCTGCTTGACAATTGCCAGCTGAGCTGCACGATTCCTGCCTGTCATCTGCTTGACAATTGCCAGCTGTGCTGCGTAATTCCTGCCTGCTCAGCTGCTTGATTATTGCCAGCTGAGCAGCATGATTCCTCACAGCTGAGTTCCATGATTATTGCCTGCTGACTGTTTGATTCGTGCCTACTCAGCTCTTTGTTTATTGCCTCCAGAGGCACATGATCAGTGTATGATAGCAAACATGATCAGCGCATGATCAGTCACATGATCAGCGCCATTAAGTCACGTGATCACTACATGATAGTCATGTGATCAGTCCATGCTCAGTCACGGTATCAGTGCATGATCAGCCACGTGATCAGTGCATGATCTGTCACATGATTAGTGTATGATCATCCACGTGATCAGTGCATGGGCAGTCATGTGATCAGTGCATGATATAGACGTGATCAGTGCATGATCAGTCACGTGATCAGTGCATGATAGCCACGTGATCAGTGCATGATCAGTCACCTGATGGGTGTATGATCATTCACGTGACCTGTACATGGTAGCTACATGATCATTGCATGATCAGCCACGTGAGTAGTGCATGATAGCCACGTGATCACTGCATGATCAGTCACGTGATCAGTGCATGATCAGTCATGTGACCAGTACATGGTAGCTGCGTGATCATGCATGATCAGCCACGTGAGCAGTGCATGATAGCCACGTGATCAGTGCATGATCAGTCACGTGATCAGTGCATGATCAGTCACGTGATCAGTGCATGATCAGCCACGTGATCAGTGCATGATCAGTCACGTGATCAGTGCATGATCAGTCACGTGACCAGTACATGGTAGCCACGTGATCAGTGCATGATCAGCCACGTGATCAGTGCATGATAGCCACGTGATCAGTGCATGATCAGTCACGTGATCAGTGCATGATCAGTCATGTATCAGTGCATGATCAGGCACGTGATCAGTGCATGATCAGCCACGTGATCAGTGCATGATAGCCACGTGATCAGTGCATGATCAGTCACGTGATCAGTGCATGATCAGTCACGTGATCAGTGCATGATCAGCCACGTGATCAGTGCATGATCAGCCACGTGATCAGTGCATGATCAATACGTGATCAGTGCATGATCAGTCACGTGATCAGTGCATGGTAGCTACGTGATCAGTGCATGATCAGCCACGTGATCAGTGCATGATAGCCACGTGATCAGTGCATGATCAGTCACGTGATCAGTGCATGATCAGTCACGTGATCAGTGCATGATCAGTCACGTGATCAGTGCATGATCAGTCACGTGATCAGTGCATGATCAGTCACGTGATCAGTGCATGATAGCTACGTGATCAGTGCATGATCAGCCACGTGATCAGTGCATGATAGCCACGTGATCAGTGCATGATCAGTCGTGATCAGTGCATGATCATCCACGTGATCAGTGCATGATCAGCCACGTGATCAGTGCATGATGTAGACGTGATCAGTGCATGATCAGTCACGTGATCAGTGCATGATCAGCCACGTGATCAGTGCATGATAGCCACGTGATCAGTGCATGATAGCCAGTGATCAGTGCATGATCAGTCACGTGATCAGTGCATGATCAGCCACGTGATCAGTGCATGATAGCCACGTGATCAGTGCATGATCAGTCACGTGATCAGTGCATGATCAGTCACGTGAACAGTGCATGATCATTTACGTGATCAGTGCATGATCAGTCACGTGACCAGTATATGGTAGCACGTGATCATTCCATGACAGCCACGTGAGCAGTGCATGATAGCCACGTGATGTGTGCATGATCAGTTACGTGAGCAGAGTATGATCAGCCACGTGATCAGTGCATGAGTGCCACGTGATCAGTGCATGATATGTCACGTGACAGTGTGTGATCAGCCACGTGATCAGTGCATGTTCAGCCACGTGATCAGTGCATGATAGCCACGTGATCAGTGCATGATCAGTTACGTGAGCAGTGTATGATCAGCCACGTGATCAGTGCATGGTCAGACACGTGAACAGTGTATGATCAGCCACGTGATCAGTGCATGATATCCAAGTGATCAGTGCATGATCATCACGTGATCAGTGTATGATCAGCCACGTGAACAGTGCATGCTCAGTCACGTGATCAGGGCCTGCTGAGCTGCGTGATTACTGTCTGCTCATCTGCTTGACAATTGCCAGCTGAGCTGCACGATTCCTGCCTGTCATCTGCTTGACAATTGCCAGCTGTGCTGCGTAATTCCTGCCTGCTCAGCTGCTTGATTATTGCCAGCTGAGCAGCATGATTCCTCACAGCTGAGTTCCATGATTATTGCCTGCTGACTGTTTGATTCGTGCCTACTCAGCTCTTTGTTTATTGCCTCCAGAGGCACATGATCAGTGTATGATAGCAAACATGATCAGCGCATGATCAGTCACATGATCAGCGCCATTAAGTCACGTGATCAGTACATGATAGTCATGTGATCAGTCCATGCTCAGTCACGGTATCAGTGCATGATCAGCCACGTGATCAGTGCATGATCAGCCACGTGATCAGTGCATGATAGCCATGTGATCAGTGCATGATCAGTCACGTGATCAGTGCATGATCAGCCACGTGATCAGTGCATGATCAGTCACCTGATGGGTGTATGATCATTCACGTGACTGTACATGGTAGCTACATGATCATTGCATGATCAGCCACGTGATAGTGCATGATAGCCACGTGATCAGTGCATGATCAGTCACGTGATCAGTGCATGATCAGTCATGTGACCAGTACATGGTAGCTGCGTGATCATGCATGATCAGCCACGTGATCAGTGCATGATAGCCACGTGATCAGTGCATGATCAGTCACGTGATCAGTGCATGATCAGTCACGTGATCAGTGCATGATCAGCCACGTGATCAGTGCATGATCAGTCACGTGATCAGTGTATGATCAGTCACGTGACCAGTACATGGTAGCTACGTGATCAGTGCATGATCAGCCACGTGATCAGTGCATGATAGCCACGTGATCAGTGCATGATCAGTCACGTGATCAGTGCATGATCAGTCATGTATCAGTGCATGATCAGGCACGTGATCAGTGCATGATCAGCCACGTGATCAGTGCATGATAGCCACGTGATCAGTGCATGATCAGTCACGTGATCAGTGCATGATCAGTCACGTGATCAGTGCATGATCAGCCACGTGATCAGTGCATGATCAGCCACGTGATCAGTGCATGATCAATTACGTGATCAGTGCATGATCAGTCACGTGATCAGTGCATGGTAGCTACGTGATCAGTGCATGATCAGCCACATGATCAGTGCATGATAGCCACGTGATCAGTGCATGATCAGTCACGTGATCAGTGCATGATCAGTCACGTGATCAGTGCATGATCAGCCACGTGATCAGTGCATGATCAGTCACGTGATCAGTGCATGATCAGTCACGTGATCAGTACATGGTAGCCACGTGATCAGTGCATGATCAGCCACGTGATCAGTGCATGATAGCCACGTGATCAGTGCATGATCAGTCACATGATCAGTGTATGATCATCCACGTGATCAGTGCATGATCAGCCACGTGATCAGTGCATGATGTAGACGTGATCAGTGCATGATCAGTCACGTGATCAGTGCATGATCAGCCACGTGATCAGTGCATGATAGCCACGTGATCAGTGCATGATAGCCAGTGATCAGTGCATGATCAGTCACGTGATCAGTGCATGATCAGCCACGTGATCAGTGCATGATAGCCACGTGATCAGTGCATGATCAGTCACGTGATCAGTACATGATCAGTCACGTGAACAGTGCATGATCATTTACGTGATCAGTGCATGATCAGTCACGTGACCAGTATATGGTAGCTACGTGATCATTCCATGACGAGCCACGTGAGCAGTGCATGATAGCCACGTGATGTGTGCATGATCAGTTACGTGAGCAGAGTATGATCAGCCACGTGATCAGTGCATGAGTGCCACGTGATCAGTGCATGATATGTCACGTGACAGGTGTGTGATCAGCCACGTGAACAGTGCATGTTCAGCCACGTGATCAGTGCATGATAGCCACGTGATCAGTGCATGATCAGTTACGTGAGCAGTGTATGATCAGCCACGTGATCAGTGCATGGTCAGACACGTGAACAGTGTATGATCAGCCACGTGATCAGTGCATGATATCCAAGTGATCAGTGCATGATCATCACGTGATCAGTGTATGATCAGCCACGTGAACAGTGCATGCTCAGTCACGTGATCAGGGCCTGCTGAGCTGCGTGATTACTGTCTGCTCATCTGCTTGACAATTGCCAGCTGAGCTGCACGATTCCTGCCTGTCATCTGCTTGACAATTGCCAGCTGTGCTGCGTAATTCCTGCCTGCTCAGCTGCTTGATTATTGCCAGCTGAGCAGCATGATTCCTCACAGCTGAGTTCCATGATTATTGCCTGCTGACTGTTTGATTCGTGCCTACTCAGCTCTTTGTTTATTGCCTCCAGAGGCACATGATCAGTGTATGATAGCAAACATGATCAGCGCATGATCAGTCACATGATCAGCGCCATTAAGTCACGTGATCACTACATGATAGTCATGTGATCAGTCCATGCTCAGTCACGGTATCAGTGCATGATCAGCCACGTGATCAGTGCATGATCAGCCAGGTGATCAGTGCATGATAGCCATGTGATCAGTGCATGATCAGTCACGTGATCAGTGCATGATCAGGCACGTGATCAGTGCATGATCAGTCACCTGATGGGTGCATGATCAGTCACGTGACCAGTACATGGTAGCTACATGATCATTGCATGATCAGCACGTGAGTAGTGCATGATAGCCACGTGATCAGTGCATGATCAGTCACGTGATCAGTGCATGATCAGTCATGTGATCAGTGCATGATCAGGCACGTGATCAGTGCATGATCAGCCACGTGATCAGTGCATGATAGCCACGTGATCAGTGCATGATCAGTCACGTGATCAGTGCATGATCAGTCACGTGATCAGTGCATGATCAGCCACGTGATCAGTGCATGATCAGCCACGTGATCAGTGCATGATCATCACGTGATCAGTGCATGATCAGTCACGTGATCAGCATGGTAGCTACGTGATCAGTGCATGATCAGCCACGTGATCAGTGCATGATAGCCACGTGATCAGTGCATGATCAGTCACGTGATCAGTGCATGATCAGTCACGTGATCAGTGCATGATCAGTCACGTGATCAGTGCATGATCAGTCACGTGATCAGTGCATGATCAGCCACGTGATCAGTGCATGATAGCCACGTGATCAGTGCATGATCAGTCACGTGATCAGTGCATGATCAGTCACGTGATCAGTGCATGATCAGCCACGTGATCAGTGCATGATCAGTCACGTGATCGTGTGTGATCAGCCACGTGATCAGTGCATGATATCAGTGCATGAGAGCCACGTGATCAGTGCATGATAGCCACGTGATCAGTGCATGATCAGTCACGTGATAGTGTGTGATCAGCCACGTGATCAGTGCATGATATCAGTGCATGAGAGCCACGTGATCAGTGCATGATAGCCACGTGATCAGTGCATGATCAGTCACGTGATCAGTGTGATCAGCCACGTGATCAGTGCATGATATCAGTGCATGAGAGCCACGTGATCAGTGCATGATAGCCACGTGATCAGTGCATGATCAGCCACGTGATCAGTGCATGATAGTCACGTGATCAGTGCATGATCAGTCACGTGATCAGTGTGTGATCAGCCACGTGATCAGTGCATGATCAGCCACGTGATCAGTGCATGATCAGCCACGTGATCAGTGCATGATCAGTCACGTGATCAGTGCATGGTTGCTACGTGATCAGTGCATGATCAGCCACGTGATCAGTGCATGATAGCCACGTGATCAGTGCATGATCAGTCACGTGATCAGTGCATGATCATCACGTGATCAGTGCATGATCAGTCACGTGATCAGTGTATGATCAGCCACGTGAACAGTGCATGCTCAGTCACGTGATCAGGGCCTGCTGAGCTGCGTGATTACTGTCTGCTCATCTGCTTGACAATTGCCAGCTGAGCTGCACGATTCCTGCCTGTCATCTGCTTGACAATTGCCAGCTGTGCTGCGTAATTCCTGCCTGCTCAGCTGCTTGATTATTGCCAGCTGAGCAGCATGATTCCTCACAGCTGAGTTCCATGATTATTGCCTGCTGACTGTTTGATTCGTGCCTACTCAGCTCTTTGTTTATTGCCTCCAGAGGCACATGATCAGTGTATGATAGCAAACATGATCAGCGCATGATCAGTCACATGATCAGCGCCATTAAGTCACGTGATCAGTACATGATAGTCATGTGATCAGTCCATGCTCAGTCACGGTATCAGTGCATGATCAGCCACGTGATCAGTGCATGATCAGCCACGTGATCAGTTCATGATAGCCATGTGATCAGTGCATGATCAGTCACGTGATCAGTGCATGATCAGCCACGTGATCAGTGCATGATCAGTCACCTGATGGGTGTATGATCAGTCACGTGACCAGTACATGGTAGCTACATGATCATTGCATGATCAGCCACGTGAGTAGTGCATGATAGCCACGTGATCAGTGCATGATCAGTCACGTGATCAGTGCATGATCAGTCATGTGATCAGTGCATGATCAGGCACGTGATCAGTGCATGATCAGCCACGTGATCAGTGCATGATAGCCACGTGATCAGTGCATGATCAGTCACGTGATCAGTGCATGATCAGTCACGTGATCAGTGCATGATCAGCCACGTGATCAGTGCATGATCAGCCACGTGATCAGTGCATGATCATTACGTGATCAGTGCATGATCAGTCACGTGATCAGTGCATGGTAGCTACGTGATCAGTGCATGATCAGCCACGTGATCAGTGCATGATAGCCACGTGATCAGTGCATGATCAGTCACGTGATCAGTGCATGATCAGTCACGTGATCAGTGCATGATCAGTCACGTGATCAGTGCATGATCAGTCACGTGATCAGTGCATGATCAGCCACGTGATCAGTGCATGATAGCCACGTGATCAGTGCATGATCAGTCACGTGATCAGTGCATGATCAGTCACGTGATCAGTGCATGATCAGCCACGTGATCAGTGCATGATCAGTCACGTGATCGTGTGTGATCAGCCACGTGATCAGTGCATGATATCAGTGCATGATCAGCCACGTGATCAGTGCATGATAGCCACGTGATCAGTGCATGATCAGTCACGTGATACGTGTGTGATCAGCCACGTGATCAGTGCATGATATCAGTGCATGAGAGCCACGTGATCAGTGCATGATAGCCACGTGATCAGTGCATGATCAGTCACGTGATCAGTGTGATCAGCCACGTGATCAGTGCATGATATCAGTGCATGAGAGCCACGTGATCAGTGCATGATAGCCACGTGATCAGTGCATGATCAGTCACGTGATCAGTGCATGATCAGCCACGTGATCAGTGCATGATATCAGTGCATGAGAGCCACGTGATCAGTGCATGATAGCCACGTGATCAGTGCATGATAGCCACGTGATCAGTGCATGATAGTCACGTGATCAGTGCATGATCAGTCACGTGATCAGTGCATGATCAGCCACGTGATCAGTGCATGATCAGCCACGTGATCAGTGCATGATCAGCCACGTGATCAGTGCATGATCAGTCACGTGATCAGTGCATGATAGCTACGTGATCAGTGCATGATCAGCCACGTGATCAGTGCATGATCAGCCACGTGATCAGTGCATGATCAGCCACGTGATCAGTGCATGATCAATCACGTGATCAGTGCATGATCAGTCACGTGATCAGTGTATGATCAGCCACGTGAACAGTGCATGCTCAGTCACGTGATCAGGGCCTGCTGAGCTGCGTGATTACTGTCTGCTCATCTGCTTGACAATTGCCAGCTGAGCTGCACGATTCCTGCCTGTCATCTGCTTGACAATTGCCAGCTGTGCTGCGTAATTCCTGCCTGCTCAGCTGCTTGATTATTGCCAGCTGAGCAGCATGATTCCTCACAGCTGAGTTCCATGATTATTGCCTGCTGACTGTTTGATTCGTGCCTACTCAGCTCTTTGTTTATTGCCTCCAGAGGCACATGATCAGTGTATGATAGCAAACATGATCAGCGCATGATCAGTCACATGATCAGCGCCATTAAGTCACGTGATCACTACATGATAGTCATGTGATCAGTCCATGCTCAGTCACGGTATCAGTGCATGATCAGCCACGTGATCAGTGCATGATCTGTCACATGATTAGTGTATGATCATCCACGTGATCAGTGCATGGGCAGTCATGTGATCAGTGCATGATATAGACGTGATCAGTGCATGATCAGCGTGATCAGTGCATGATAGCCACGTGATCAGTGCATGATCAGTCACCTGATGGGTGTATGATCATTCACGTGACCTGTACATGGTAGCTACATGATCATTGCATGATCAGCCACGTGAGTAGTGCATGATAGCCACGTGATCACTGCATGATCAGTCACGTGATCAGTGCATGATCAGTCATGTGACCAGTACATGGTAGCTGCGTGATCATGCATGATCAGCCACGTGAGCAGTGCATGATAGCCACGTGATCAGTGCATGATCAGACACGTGATCAGTGCATGATCAGTCACGTGATCAGTGCATGATCAGCCACGTGATCAGTGCATGATCAGGCACGTGATCAGTGTATGATCAGCCACGTGATCAGTGCATGATAGCCACGTGATCAGTGCATGATCAGTCACGTGATCAGTGCATGATCAGTCACGTGATCAGTGCATGATCAGCCACGTGATCAGTGCATGATCAGCCACGTGATCAGTGCATGATCAATTACGTGATCAGTGCATGATCAGTCACGTGACCAGTGCATGGTAGCTACGTGATCATTGCATGATCAGCCACGTGATCAGTGCATGATAGCCACGTGATCAGTGCATGATCAGCCACGTGATCAGTGCATGATCAGCCACGTGATCAGTGCATGATCAGTCACGTGATCAGTGCATGATCAGTCACGTGATCAGTGCATGATCAGTCACGTGATCAGTGCATGATCAGCCACGTGATCAGTGCATGATCAGTCACGTGATCAGTGCATGATAGCCACGTGATCAGTGCATGATCAGCCACGTGATCAGTGCATGATAGCCACGTGATCAGTGCATGATCAGTCACGTGATCAGTGCATGATCAGTCACGTGATCAGTGCATGATCAGTCACGTGATCAGTGCATGATCAATTACGTGATCAGTGCATGATCAGTCACGTGATCAGTGCATGATAGCTACGTGATCATTGCATGATCAGCCACGTGATCAGTGCATGATAGCCACGTGATCAGTGCATGATCAGTCACATGATCAGTGCATGATCATCCACGTGATCAGTGCATGATCAGCCACGTGATCAGTGCATGATATAGACGTGATCAGTGCATGATCAGTCACGTGATCAGTGCATGATCAGCCACGTGATCAGTGCATGATAGCCACGTGATCAGTGCATGATAGCCAGTGATCAGTGCATGATCAGTCACGTGATCAGTGCATGATCAGCCACGTGATCAGTGCATGATAGCCACGTGATCAGTGCATGATCAGTCACGTGATCAGTGCATGATCAGTCACGTGATCAGTGCATGATCAGCCACGTGATCAGTGCATGATCAGCCACGTGATCAGTGCATGATCAGTACGTGATCAGTGCATGATCAGCCACGTGATCAGTGCATGATCAGTCACGTGATCAGTGCATGATCAGCCACGTGATCAGTGATCAGTCATGTGATCAGTGCATGATAGCCACGTGATCAGTGCATGATCAGTCACGTGATCAGTGCATGATCAGTCACGTGATCAGTGCATGATAGCCACGTGATCAGTGCATGATCAGCCACGTGATCAGTGCATGATAGCCACGTGATCAGTGCATGATCAGCCACGTGATCAGTGCATGATCAGCCACGTGATCAGTGCATGATAGCCACGTGATCAGTGCATGATCAGTCACGTGATCAGTGCATGATCAGCCACGTGATCAGTGCATCAGTCACGTGATCAGTGCATGATAGCCACGTGATCAGTGCATGATCAGTCACGTGATCAGTGCATGATCAGTCACGTGACAGTACATGGTAGCTACGTGATCATTGCATGATCAGCCACGTGATCAGTGCATGATAGCCACGTGATCAGTGCATGATCAGTCACGTGATCAGTGCATGATCAGTCACGTGATCAGTGCATGATAGCCACGTGATCAGTGCATGATCAGTCACGTGATCAGTGCATGATCAGCCACGTGATCAGTGCATGATCAGCCACGTGATCAGTGCATGATCAGCCACGTGATCAGTGCATGATCAGCCACGTGATCAGTGCATGATCAGTCACGTGATCAGTGTATGATCAGCCACGTGATCAGTGCATGATATCCACGTGATCAGTGCATGATCAATCACGTGATCAGTGTATGATCAGCCACGTGAACAGTGCATGCTCAGTCACGTGATCAGGGCCTGCTGAGCTGCGTGATTACTGTCTGCTCATCTGCTTGACAATTGCCAGCTGAGCTGCACGATTCCTGCCTGTCATCTGCTTGACAATTGCCAGCTGTGCTGCGTAATTCCTGCCTGCTCAGCTGCTTGATTATTGCCAGCTGAGCAGCATGATTCCTCACAGCTGAGTTCCATGATTATTGCCTGCTGACTGTTTGATTCGTGCCTACTCAGCTCTTTGTTTATTGCCTCCAGAGGCACATGATCAGTGTATGATAGCAAACATGATCAGCGCATGATCAGTCACATGATCAGCGCCATTAAGTCACGTGATCACTACATGATAGTCATGTGATCAGTCCATGCTCAGTCACGGTATCAGTGCATGATCAGCCACGTGATCAGTGCATGATCTGTCACATGATTAGTGTATGATCATCCACGTGATCAGTGCATGGGCAGTCATGTGATCAGTGCATGATTAGACGTGATCAGTGCATGATCAGTCTCGTGATCAGTGCATGATAGCCACGTGATCAGTGCATGATCAGTCACCTGATGGGTGTATGATCATTCACGTGACCTGTACATGGTAGCTACATGATCAGTGCATGATCAGCCACGTGATCAGTGCATGATAGCCACGTGATCAGTGCATGATCAGTCACGTGATCAGTGCATGATCAGTCACGTGATCAGTGCATGATCAGCCACGTGATCAGTGCATGATCAGCCACGTGATCAGTGCATGATCAGTCACGTGATCAGTGCATGATAGCTGCGTGATCAGTGCATGATCAGCCACGTGATCAGTGCATGATAGCCACGTGATCAGTGCATGATCAGTCACGTGATCAGTGCATGATCAGTCACGTGATCAGTACATGGTAGCTACATGATCAGTGCATGATCAGCCACGTGATCAGTGCATGATAGCCACGTGATCAGTGCATGATCAGTCACGTGATCAGTGCATGATCAGTCACGTGACCAGTACATGGTAGCTGCGTGATCAGTGCATGATCAGCCACGTGATCAGTGCATGATAGCCACGTGATCAGTGCATGATCAGTCACGTGATCAGTGCATGATCAGTCACGTGATCAGTGCATGATCAGCCACGTGATCAGTGCATGATCAGTCACGTGATCAGTGCATGATCAGTCACGTGATCAGTGCATGATCAGCCACGTGATCAGTGCATGATCAGTCACGTGATCAGTGCATGATCAGCCACGTGATCAGTGCATGATCAGCCACGTGATCAGTGCATGATCAATTACGTGATCAGTGCATGATCAGTCACGTGATCAGTACATGGTAGCTACGTGATCAGTGCATGATCAGCCACGTGATCAGTGCATGATAGCCACGTGATCAGTGCATGATCAGCCACGTGATCAGTGCATGATCAGTCACGTGATCAGTGCATGATCAGCCACGTGATCAGTGCATGATAGCCACGTGATCAGTGCATGACAATCACGTGATCAGTGCATGATCAGTCACGTGATCAGTGCATGATAGCCACGTGATCAGTGCATGATCAGTCACGTGATCAGTGCATGATCAGTCACGTGATCAGTGCATGATCAGCCACGTGATCAGTGCATGATCAGCCACGTGATCAGTGCATGATCATTACGTGATCAGTGCATGATCAGTCACGTGACCAGTGCATGGTAGCTACGTGATCATTGCATGATCAGCCACGTGATCAGTGCATGATAGCCACGTGATCAGTGCATGATCAGTCACGTGATCAGTGCATGATCAGTCACGTGATCAGTGCATGATCAGTCACGTGATCAGTGCATGATCAGTCACGTGATCAGTGCATGATCAGCCACGTGATCAGTGCATGATATGTCACGTGACAGTGTGTGATCAGCCACGTGACAGTGCATGTTCAGCCACGTGATCAGTGCATGATAGCCACGTGATCAGTGCATGATCAGTTACGTGAGCAGTGTATGATCAGCCACGTGATCAGTGCATGGTCAGACACGTGAACAGTGTATGATCAGCCACGTGATCAGTGCATGATATCCAAGTGATCAGTGCATGATCATCACGTGATCAGTGTATGATCAGCCACGTGAACAGTGCATGCTCAGTCACGTGATCAGGGCCTGCTGAGCTGCGTGATTACTGTCTGCTCATCTGCTTGACAATTGCCAGCTGAGCTGCACGATTCCTGCCTGTCATCTGCTTGACAATTGCCAGCTGTGCTGCGTAATTCCTGCCTGCTCAGCTGCTTGATTATTGCCAGCTGAGCAGCATGATTCCTCACAGCTGAGTTCCATGATTATTGCCTGCTGACTGTTTGATTCGTGCCTACTCAGCTCTTTGTTTATTGCCTCCAGAGGCACATGATCAGTGTATGATAGCAAACATGATCAGCGCATGATCAGTCACATGATCAGCGCCATTAAGTCACGTGATCACTACATGATAGTCATGTGATCAGTCCATGCTCAGTCACGGTATCAGTGCATGATCAGCCACGTGATCAGTGCATGATCTGTCACATGATTAGTGTATGATCATCCACGTGATCAGTGCATGGGCAGTCATGTGATCAGTGCATGATATAGACGTGATCAGTGCATGATCAGTCTCGTGATCAGTGCATGATAGCCACGTGATCAGTGCATGATCAGTCACCTGATGGGTGTATGATCATTCACGTGACCTGTACATGGTAGCTACATGATCATTGCATGATCAGCCACGTGAGTAGTGCATGATAGCCACGTGATCAGTGCATGATCAGTCACGTGATCAGTGCATGATCAGTCATGTGACCAGTACATGGTAGCTGCGTGATCATGCATGATCAGCCACGTGATCAGTGCATGATAGCCACGTGATCAGTGCATGATCAGACACGTGATCAGTGCATGATCAGTCACGTGATCAGTGCATGATCAGCCACGTGATCAGTGCATGATCAGTCACGTGATCAGTGCATGATCAGTCACGTGACCAGTACATGGTAGCTACGTGATCATTGCATGATCAGCCACGTGATCAGTGCATGATAGCCACGTGATCAGTGCATGATCAGTCACGTGATCAGTGCATGATCAGTCATGTATCAGTGCATGATCAGGCACGTGATCAGTGCATGATCAGCCACGTGATCAGTGCATGATAGCCACGTGATCAGTGCATGATCAGTCACGTGATCAGTGCATGATCAGTCACGTGATCAGTGCATGATCAGCCACGTGATCAGTGCATGATCAGCCACATGATCAGTGCATGATCAATTACGTGATCAGTGCATGATCAGTCACGTGATCAGTGCATGGTAGCTACGTGATCAGTGCATGATCAGCCACGTGATCAGTGCATGATAGCCACGTGATCAGTGCATGATCAGTCACGTGATCAGTGCATGATCAGTCACGTGATCAGTGCATGATCAGTCACGTGATCAGTGCATGATCAGTCACGTGATCAGTGCATGATCAGTCACGTGATCAGTACATGGTAGCTACGTGATCAGTGCATGATCAGCCACGTGATCAGTGCATGATAGCCACGTGATCAGTGCATGATCAGTCCATGATCAGTGCATGATCATCCACGTGATCAGTGCATGATCAGCCACGTGATCAGTGCATGATGTAGACGTGATCAGTGCATGATCAGTCACGTGATCAGTGCATGATCAGCCACGTGATCAGTGCATGATAGCCACGTGATCAGTGCATGATCAGCCAGTGATCAGTGCATGATCAGTCACGTGATCAGTGCATGATCAGCCACGTGATCAGTGCATGATAGCCACGTGATCAGTGCATGATCAGTCACGTGATCAGCATGATCAGTCACGTGAACAGTGCATGATCATTTACGTGATCTGTGCATGATCAGTCACGTGACCAGTATATGGTAGCTACGTGATCATTCCATGACGAGCCACGTGAGCAGTGCATGATAGCCACGTGATGTGTGCATGATCAGTTACGTGAGCAGAGTATGATCAGCCACGTGATCAGTGCATGAGTGCCACGTGATCAGTGCATGATATGTCACGTGACAGGTGTGTGATCAGCCACGTGAACAGTGCATGTTCAGCCACGTGATCAGTGCATGATAGCCACGTGATCAGTGCATGATCAGTTACGTGAGCAGTGTATGATCAGCCACGTGATCAGTGCATGGTCAGACACGTGAACAGTGTATGATCAGCCACGTGATCAGTGCATGATATCCAAGTGATCAGTGCATGATCATCACGTGATCAGTGTATGATCAGCCACGTGAACAGTGCATGCTCAGTCACGTGATCAGGGCCTGCTGAGCTGCGTGATTACTGTCTGCTCATCTGCTTGACAATTGCCAGCTGAGCTGCACGATTCCTGCCTGTCATCTGCTTGACAATTGCCAGCTGTGCTGCGTAATTCCTGCCTGCTCAGCTGCTTGATTATTGCCAGCTGAGCAGCATGATTCCTCACAGCTGAGTTCCATGATTATTGCCTGCTGACTGTTTGATTCGTGCCTACTCAGCTCTTTGTTTATTGCCTCCAGAGGCACATGATCAGTGTATGATAGCAAACATGATCAGCGCATGATCAGTCACATGATCAGCGCCATTAAGTCACGTGATCACTACATGATAGTCATGTGATCAGTCCATGCTCAGTCACGGTATCAGTGCATGATCAGCCACGTGATCAGTGCATGATCAGCCACGTGATCAGTGCATGATAGCCATGTGATCAGTGCATGATCAGTCACGTGATCAGTGCATGATCAGGCACGTGATCAGTGCATGATCAGTCACCTGATGGGTGTATGATCAGTCACGTGACCAGTACATGGTAGCTACATGATCATTGCATGATCAGCCACGTGAGTAGTGCATGATAGCCACGTGATCAGTGCATGATCAGTCACGTGATCAGTGCATGATCAGTCATGTGATCAGTGCATGATCAGGCACGTGATCAGTGCATGATCAGCCACGTGATCAGTGCATGATAGCCACGTGATCAGTGCATGATCAGTCACGTGATCAGTGCATGATCAGTCACGTGATCAGTGCATGATCAGCCACGTGATCAGTGCATGATCAGCCACGTGATCAGTGCATGATCATTACGTGATCAGTGCATGATCAGTCACGTGATCAGTGCATGGTAGCTACGTGATCAGTGCATGATCAGCCACGTGATCAGTGCATGATAGCCACGTGATCAGTGCATGATCAGTACGTGATCAGTGCATGATCAGTCACGTGATCAGTGCATGATCAGTCACGTGATCAGTGCATGATCAGTCACGTGATCAGTGCATGATCAGCCACGTGATCAGTGCATGATAGCCACGTGATCAGTGCATGATCAGTCACGTGATCAGTGCATGATCAGTCACGTGATCAGTGCATGATCAGCCACGTGATCAGTGCATGATCAGTCACGTGATAGTGTGTGATCAGCCACGTGATCAGTGCATGATCAGTGCATGAGAGCCACGTGATCAGTGCATGATAGCCACGTGATCAGTGCATGATCAGTCACGTGATCGTGTGTGATCAGCCACGTGATCAGTGCATGATATCAGTGCATGAGAGCCACGTGATCAGTGCATGATAGCCACGTGATCAGTGCATGATCAGTCACGTGATAGTGCATGATCAGCCACGTGATCAGTGCATGATATCAGTGCATGATCAGCCACGTGATCAGTGCATGATAGCCACGTGATCAGTGCATGATCAGTCACGTGATCAGTGCATGATCAGCCACGTGATCAGTGCATGATATCAGTGCATGAGAGCCACGTGATCAGTGCATGATAGCCACGTGATCAGTGCATGATAGCCACGTGATCAGTGCATGATAGTCACGTGATCAGTGCATGATCAGTCACGTGATCAGTGCATGATCAGCCACGTGATCAGTGCATGATCAGCCACGTGATCAGTGCATGATCAGCCACGTGATCAGTGCATGATCAGTCACGTGATCAGTGCATGATAGCTACGTGATCAGTGCATGATCAGCCACGTGATCAGTGCATGATAGCCACGTGATCAGTGCATGATCAGTCACGTGATCAGTGCATGATCAGTCACGTGATCAGTGCATGATCAGTCACGTGATCAGTGTATGATCAGCCACGTGAACAGTGCATGCTCAGTCACGTGATCAGGGCCTGCTGAGCTGCGTGATTACTGTCTGCTCATCTGCTTGACAATTGCCAGCTGAGCTGCACGATTCCTGCCTGTCATCTGCTTGACAATTGCCAGCTGTGCTGCGTAATTCCTGCCTGCTCAGCTGCTTGATTATTGCCAGCTGAGCAGCATGATTCCTCACAGCTGAGTTCCATGATTATTGCCTGCTGACTGTTTGATTCGTGCCTACTCAGCTCTTTGTTATTGCCTCCAGAGGCACATGATCAGTGTATGATAGCAAACATGATCAGCGCATGATCAGTCACATGATCAGCGCCATTAAGTCACGTGATCAGTACATGATAGTCATGTGATCAGTCCATGCTCAGTCACGGTATCAGTGCATGATCAGCCACGTGATCAGTGCATGATCAGCCACGTGATCAGTGCATGATAGCCACGTGATCAGTGCATGATCAGTCACGTGATCAGTGCATGATCAGCCACGTGATCAGTGCATGATCAGTCACCTGATGGGTGTATGATCAGTCACGTGACCAGTACATGGTAGCTACATGATCATTGCATGATCAGCCACGTGAGTAGTGCATGATAGCCACGTGATCAGTGCATGATCAGTCACGTGATCAGTGCATGATCAGTCATGTGATCAGTGCATGATCAGGCACGTGATCAGTGCATGATCAGCCACGTGATCAGTGCATGATAGCCACGTGATCAGTGCATGATCAGTCACGTGATCAGTGCATGATCAGTCACGTGATCAGTGCATGATCAGCCACGTGATCAGTGCATGATCAGCCACGTGATCAGTGCATGATCATTACGTGATCAGTGCATGATCAGTCACGTGATCAGTGCATGGTAGCTACGTGATCAGTGCATGATCAGCCACGTGATCAGTGCATGATAGCCACGTGATCAGTGCATGATCAGTCACGTGATCAGTGCATGATCAGTCACGTGATCAGTGCATGATCAGTCACGTGATCAGTGCATGATCAGTCACGTGATCAGTGCATGATCAGCCACGTGATCAGTGCATGATAGCCACGTGATCAGTGCATGATCAGTCACGTGATCAGTGCATGATCAGTCACGTGATCAGTGCATGATCAGCCACGTGATCAGTGCATGATCAGTCACGTGATCAGTGCATGATCAGCCACGTGATCAGTGCATGATATCAGTGCATGAGAGCCACGTGATCAGTGCATGATAGCCACGTGATCAGTGCATGATCAGTCACGTGATCAGTGTGTGATCAGCCACGTGATCAGTGCATGATATCAGTGCATGAGAGCCACGTGATCAGTGCATGATAGCCACGTGATCAGTGCATGATCAGTCACGTGATAGTCTGTGATCAGCCACGTGATCAGTGCATGATATCAGTGCATGATCAGCCACGTGATCAGTGCATGATAGCCACGTGATCAGTGCATGATCAGTCACGTGATAGTGCATGATCAGCCACGTGATCAGTGCATGATATCAGTGCATGATAGCCACGTGATCAGTGCATGATCAGCCACGTGATCAGTGCATGATAGCCACGTGATCAGTGCATGATCAGTCACGTGATCAGTGCATGATCAGTCACGTGATCAGTGCATGATCAGCCACGTGATCAGTGCATGATCAGCCACGTGATCAGTGCATGATCAGTCACGTGATCAGTGCATGATCAGTCACGTGACCAGTACATGGTAGCTACGTGATCAGTGCATGATCAGCCACGTGATCAGTGCATGATAGCCACGTGATCAGTGCATGATCAGTCACGTGATCAGTGCATGATCAGTCACGTGATCAGTGCATGATCAGTCACGTGATCGTGTGTGATGAGCCACGTGATCAGTGCATGATATCAGTGCATGAGAGCCACGTGATCAGTGCATGATAGCCACGTGATCAGTGCATGATCAGTCACGTGATCAGTGCATGATCAGCCACGTGATCAGTGCATGATATCAGTGCATGATCAGCCACGTGATCAGTGCATGATAGCCACGTGATCAGTGCATGATCAGTCACGTGATCAGTGCATGATCAGCCACGTGATCAGTGCATGATATCAGTGCATGAGAGCCACGTGATCAGTGCATGATAGCCACGTGATCAGTGCATGATAGCCACGTGATCAGTGCATGATAGTCACGTGATCAGTGCATGATCAGTCACGTGATCAGTGCATGATCAGCCACGTGATCAGTGCATGATCAGCCACGTGATCAGTGCATGATCAGCCACGTGATCAGTGCATGATCAGTCACGTGATCAGTGCATGATAGCTACGTGATCAGTGCATGATCAGCCACGTGATCAGTGCATGATCAGCCACGTGATCAGTGCATGATCAGCCACGTGATCAGTGCATGATCATCACGTGATCAGTGCATGATCAGTCACGTGATCAGTGTATGATCAGCCACGTGAACAGTGCATGCTCAGTCACGTGATCAGGGCCTGCTGAGCTGCGTGATTACTGTCTGCTCATCTGCTTGACAATTGCCAGCTGAGCTGCACGATTCCTGCCTGTCATCTGCTTGACAATTGCCAGCTGTGCTGCGTAATTCCTGCCTGCTCAGCTGCTTGATTATTGCCAGCTGAGCAGCATGATTCCTCACAGCTGAGTTCCATGATTATTGCCTGCTGACTGTTTGATTCGTGCCTACTCAGCTCTTTGTTTATTGCCTCCAGAGGCACATGATCAGTGTATGATAGCAAACATGATCAGCGCATGATCAGTCACATGATCAGCGCCATTAAGTCACGTGATCACTACATGATAGTCATGTGATCAGTCCATGCTCAGTCACGGTATCAGTGCATGATCAGCCACGTGATCAGTGCATGATCTGTCACATGATTAGTGTATGATCATCCACGTGATCAGTGCATGGGCAGTCATGTGATCAGTGCATGATATAGACGTGATCAGTGCATGATCAGTCGTGATCAGTGCATGATAGCCACGTGATCAGTGCATGATCAGTCACCTGATGGGTGTATGATCATTCACGTGACCTGTACATGGTAGCTACATGATCATTGCATGATCAGCCACGTGAGTAGTGCATGATAGCCACGTGATCACTGCATGATCAGTCACGTGATCAGTGCATGATCAGTCATGTGACCAGTACATGGTAGCTGCGTGATCATGCATGATCAGCCACGTGAGCAGTGCATGATAGCCACGTGATCAGTGCATGATCAGACACGTGATCAGTGCATGATCAGTCACGTGATCAGTGCATGATCAGCCACGTGATCAGTGCATGACCAGGCACGTGATCAGTGTATGATCAGCCACGTGATCAGTGCATGATAGCCACGTGATCAGTGCATGATCAGTCACGTGATCAGTGCATGATCAGTCACGTGATCAGTGCATGATCAGCCACGTGATCAGTGCATGATCAGCCACGTGATCAGTGCATGATCAATTACGTGATCAGTGCATGATCAGTCACGTGACCAGTGCATGGTAGCTACGTGATCAGTGCATGATCAGCCACGTGATCAGTGCATGATAGCCACGTGATCAGTGCATGATCAGCCACGTGATCAGTGCATGATCAGCCACGTGATCAGTGCATGATCAGTCACGTGATCAGTGCATGATCAGTCACGTGATCAGTGCATGATCAGTCACGTGATCAGTGCATGATCAGCCACGTGATCAGTGCATGATCAGTCACGTGATCAGTGCATGACGTGATCAGTGCATGATCAGCCACGTGATCAGTGCATGATAGCCACGTGATCAGTGCATGATCAGTCACGTGATCAGTGCATGATCAGTCACGTGATCAGTGCATGATCAGTCACGTGATCAGTGCATGATCAGTTACGTGATCAGTGCATGATCAGTCACGTGATCAGTACATGATAGCTACGTGATCATTGCATGATCAGCCACGTGATCAGTGCATGATAGCCACGTGATCAGTGCATGATCAGTCACATGATCAGTGTATGATCATCCACGTGATCAGTGCATGATCAGCCACGTGATCAGTGCATGATATAGACGTGATCAGTGCATGATCAGTCACGTGATCAGTGCATGATCAGCCACGTGATCAGTGCATGATAGCCACGTGATCAGTGCATGATAGCCAGTGATCAGTGCATGATCAGTCACGTGATCAGTGCATGATCAGCCACGTGATCAGTGCATGATAGCCACGTGATCAGTGCATGATCAGTCACGTGATCAGTGCATGATCAGTCACGTGATCAGTGCATGATCAGCCACGTGATCAGTGCATGATCAGCCACGTGATCAGTGCATGATCAGTCACGTGATCAGTGCATGATCAGCCACGTGATCAGTGCATGATCAGTCACGTGATCAGTGCATGATCAGCCACGTGATCAGTGCATGATCAGTCATGTGATCAGTGCATGATAGCCCGTGATCAGTGCATGATCAGTCCGTGATCAGTGCATGATCAGTCACGTGATCAGTGCATGATAGCCACGTGATCAGTGCATGATCAGCCACGTGATCAGTGCATGATAGCCACGTGATCAGTGCATGATCAGCCACGTGATCAGTGCATGATCAGCCACGTGATCAGTGCATGATAGCCACGTGATCAGTGCATGATCAGTCACGTGATCAGTGCATGATCAGTCACGTGATCAGTGTGATCAGCCACGTGATCAGTGCATGATAGCCACGTGATCAGTGCATGATCAGTCACGTGATCAGTGCATGATCAGTCACGTGACAGTACATGATAGCCACGTGATCAGTGCATGATCAGCCACGTGATCAGTGCATGATAGCCACGTGATCAGTGCATGATCAGTCACGTGATCAGTGCATGATCAGCCACGTGATCAGTGCATGATCAGCCACGTGATCAGTGCATGATCAGCCACGTGATCAGTGCATGATCAGCCACGTGATCAGTGCATGATCAGTCACGTGATCAGTGTATGATCAGCCACGTGATCAGTGCATGATATCCAAGTGATCAGTGCATGATCAATCACGTGATCAGTGTATGATCAGCCACGTGAACAGTGCATGCTCAGTCACGTGATCAGGGCCTGCTGAGCTGCGTGATTACTGTCTGCTCATCTGCTTGACAATTGCCAGCTGAGCTGCACGATTCCTGCCTGTCATCTGCTTGACAATTGCCAGCTGTGCTGCGTAATTCCTGCCTGCTCAGCTGCTTGATTATTGCCAGCTGAGCAGCATGATTCCTCACAGCTGAGTTCCATGATTATTGCCTGCTGACTGTTTGATTCGTGCCTACTCAGCTCTTTGTTTATTGCCTCCAGAGGCACATGATCAGTGTATGATAGCAAACATGATCAGCGCATGATCAGTCACATGATCAGCGCCATTAAGTCACGTGATCACTACATGATAGTCATGTGATCAGTCCATGCTCAGTCACGGTATCAGTGCATGATCAGCCACGTGATCAGTGCATGATCTGTCACATGATTAGTGTATGATCATCCACGTGATCAGTGCATGGGCAGTCATGTGATCAGTGCATGATATAGACGTGATCAGTGCATGATCAGTGCGTGATCAGTGCATGATAGCCACGTGATCAGTGCATGATCAGTCACCTGATCAGTGTATGATCATCCACGTGATCAGTGCATGATCAGTCATGTGATCAGTGCATGATCAGACGTGATCAGTGCATGATCAGTCACGTGATCAGTGCATGATAGCCACGTGATCAGTGCATGATCAGTCACGTGATCAGTGCATGATCAGTCACGTGATCAGTGCATGATAGCTACGTGATCAGTGCATGATCAGCCACGTGATCAGTGCATGATAGCCACGTGATCAGTGCATGATCAGTCACGTGATCAGTGCATGATCAGTCACGTGATCAGTGCATGATCAGCCACGTGATCAGTGCATGATCACGTGATCAGTGCATGATCAGTCACGTGATCAGTGCATGATAGCTACGTGATCAGTGCATGATCAGCCACGTGATCAGTGCATGATAGCCACGTGATCAGTGCATGATCAGTCACGTGATCAGTGCATGATCAGTCACGTGATCAGTGCATGATAGCTACGTGATCAGTGCATGATCAGCCACGTGATCAGTGCATGATAGCCACGTGATCAGTGCATGATCAGTCACGTGATCAGTGCATGATCAGTCACGTGACAGTGCATGATAGCCACGTGATCAGTGCATGATCAGCCACGTGATCAGTGCATGATAGCCACGTGATCAGTGCATGATCAGCCACGTGATCAGTGCATGATCAGTCACGTGATCAGTGCATGATCAGCCACGTGATCAGTGCATGATCAGTCACGTGATCAGTGCATGATCAGTCACGTGATCAGTGCATGATCAGCCACGTGATCAGTGCATGATCAGTCACGTGATCAGTGCATGATCAGCCACGTGATCAGTGCATGATCAGCCACGTGATCAGTGCATGATCAGTCACGTGATCAGTGCATGATCAGCCACGTGATCAGTGCATGATAGCCACGTGATCAGTGCATGATCAGCCACGTGATCAGTGCATGATCAGTCACGTGATCAGTGCATGATCAGCCACGTGATCAGTGCATGATCAGCCACGTGATCAGTGCATGACAGTTACGTGATCAGTGCATGATCAGTCACGTGATCAGTGCATGATAGCCACGTGATCAGTGCATGATCAGTCACGTGATCAGTGCATGATCAGCCACGTGATCAGTGCATGATAGCCACGTGATCAGTGCATGATCAGTCACGTGATCAGTGCATGATCAGCCACGTGATCAGTGCATGATCAGTCACGTGATCAGTGCATGATGAGCTGCGTGATTCTGTCTGATCATCTGCGTGACAATTGCCAGCTGAGCTGCATGATCCTGCCTGTCATCTGCATGACAATTGCCAGCTGTGCTGTGTGATTCCTGCCTGATCAGTGCATGATCATTGCCAGTGATCAGCATGATTCACGTGAACAGTGCATGCTCAGTCACGTGATCAGGGCCTGCTGAGCTGCGTGATTACTGTCTGCTCATCTGCTTGACAATTGCCAGCTGAGCTGCACGATTCCTGCCTGTCATCTGCTTGACAATTGCCAGCTGTGCTGCGTAATTCCTGCCTGCTCAGCTGCTTGATTATTGCCAGCTGAGCAGCATGATTCCTCACAGCTGAGTTCCATGATTATTGCCTGCTGACTGTTTGATTCGTGCCTACTCAGCTCTTTGTTTATTGCCTCCAGAGGCACATGATCAGTGTATGATAGCAAACATGATCAGCGCATGATCAGTCACATGATCAGCGCCATTAAGTCACGTGATCACACATGATAGTCATGTGATCAGTCCATGCTCAGTCACGGTATCAGTGCATGATCAGCCACGTGATCAGTGCATGATCAGCCACGTGATCAGTGCATGATAGCCATGTGATCAGTGCATGATCAGTCACGTGATCAGTGCATGATCAGCCACGTGATCAGTGCATGATCAGTCACCTGATGGGTGCATGATCAGTCACGTGACCAGTACATGGTAGCTACATGATCATTGCATGATCAGCCACGTGATAGTGCATGATAGCCACGTGATCAGTGCATGATCAGTCACGTGATCAGTGCATGATCAGCCATGTGATCAGTGCATGATCAGCACGTGATCAGTGCATGATCAGCCACGTGATCAGTGCATGATAGCCACGTGATCAGTGCATGATCAGTCACGTGATCAGTGCATGATCAGTCACGTGATCAGTGCATGATCAGCCACGTGATCAGTGCATGATCAGCCACGTGATCAGTGCATGATCAGTCACGTGATCAGTATGATAGCTACGTGATCAGTGCATGATCAGCCACGTGATCAGTGCATGATAGCCACGTGATCAGTGCATGATCAGTCACGTGATCAGTGCATGATCAGTCACGTGATCAGTGCATGATCAGTCACTGATCAGTGCATGATCAATTACGTGATCAGTGCATGATCAGTCACGTGATCAGTGCATGGTAGCTACGTGATCAGTGCATGATCAGCCACGTGATCAGTGCATGATAGCCACGTGATCAGTGCATGATCAGTCACGTGATCAGTGCATGATCAGCACGTGATCAGTGCATGATCAGTCACGTGATCAGTGCATGATATAGACGTGATCAGTGCATGATCAGTCACGTGATCAGTGCATGATCAGCCACGTGATCAGTGCATGATAGCCACGTGATCAGTGCATGATAGCCACGTGATCAGTGCATGATCAGTCACGTGATCAGTGCATGATCAGCCACGTGATCAGTGCATGATAGCCACGTGATCAGTGCATGATCAGTCACGTGATCAGTGCATGATCAGTCACGTGATCAGTGCATGATCAGCCACGTGATCAGTGCATGATCAGCCACGTGATCAGTGCATGATCAGTCACGTGATCAGTGCATGATCAGTCACGTGATCAGTGCATGATCAGTCACGTGATCAGTGCATGATCAGCCACGTGATCAGTGCATGATCAGTC
Source organism: Bos javanicus (assembly GCF_032452875.1). Classification (NCBI taxonomy): domain Eukaryota; kingdom Metazoa; phylum Chordata; class Mammalia; order Artiodactyla; family Bovidae; genus Bos; species Bos javanicus. The sequence continues at coordinate 74,259 of NW_026894079.1, read as the reverse complement.
ACGTGATCAGTGCATGATCAGTCACGTGATCAGTGCATGATCAGCCACGTGATCAGTGCATGATCAGTCACGTGATCAGTGCATGATCAGCCACGTGATCAGTGCATGATCAGCCACGTGATCAGTGCATGATCAGCCACGTGATCAGTGCATGATCAGTCACGTGATCAGTGCATGATCAGCCACGTGATCAGTGCATGATCAGCCACGTGATCAGTGCATGATCAATTACGTGATCAGTGCATGATCAGTCACGTGATCAGTGCATGATAGCTACGTGATCAGTGCATGATCAGCCACGTGATCAGTGCATGATAGCCACGTGATCAGTGCATGATCAGCCACGTGATCAGTGCATGATCAGTCACGTGATCAGTGCATGATCAGCCACGTGATCAGTGCATGATAGCCACGTGATCAGTGCATGACAGTTACGTGATCAGTGCATGATCAGTCACGTGATCAGTGCATGATAGCCACGTGATCAGTGCATGATCAGTCACGTGATCAGTGTATGATCAGCCACGTGAACAGTGCATGCTCAGTCACGTGATCAGGGCCTGCTGAGCTGCGTGATTACTGTCTGCTCATCTGCTTGACAATTGCCAGCTGAGCTGCACGATTCCTGCCTGTCATCTGCTTGACAATTGCCAGCTGTGCTGCATAATTCCTGCCTGCTCAGCTGCTTGATTATTGCCAGCTGAGCAGCATGATTTCTCACAGCTGAGTTCCATGATTATTGCCTGACTGATTCGTGCCTACTCAGCTCTTTGTTCATTGCCTCCAGAGGCACATGATCAGTGTATGACAGAAACATGATCAGCACATGATCAGTCACATGATCAGTGCATGATAAGCCACGTGATCAGTGCATGATCAGTCACGTGATCAGTGCATGATCAGTCACGTGATCAGTGCATGATAGCTGCGTGATCAGTGCATGATCAGCCACGTGATCAGTGCATGATCAGTCACGTGATCAGTGCATGATCAGCCACGTGATCAGTGCATGATCAGTCACGTGATCAGTGCATGATAGCTACGTGATCAGTGCATGATCAGCCACGTGATCAGTGCATGATAGCCACGTGATCAGTGCATGATCAGCCACGTGATCAGTGCATGATAGCCACGTGATCAGTGCATGATCAGTCACGTGATCGTGTGTGATCAGCCACGTGATCAGTGCATGATATCCACGTGATCAGTGCATGATAGCCACGTGATCAGTGCATGATCAGTCACGTGATCAGTGCATGATCAGTCACGTGATCAGTGTGATCAGCCACGTGATCAGTGCATGATGAGCCACGTGATCAGTGCATGATCAATTACGTGATCAGTGCATGATCAGTCACGTGACCAGTACATGGTTGCTACGTGATCGTTGCATGATCAGCCACGTGATCAGTGCATGATAGCCACGTGATCAGTGCATGATCAGTCACGTGATCAGTGCATGATCAGTCACGTGATCAGTGCATGATCATTTACGTGATCAGTGCATGATCAGTCACGTGACCAGTATATGGTAGCTACGTGATCATTCCATGACAGCCACGTGATCAGTGCATGATAGCCACGTGATGTGCATGATCAGTCACGTGATCAGAGTATGATCAGCCACGTGATCAGTGCATGAGTGCCACGTGATCAGTGCATGATATGTCACGTGACAGTGTGTGATCAGCCACGTGATCAGTGCATGATCAGCCACGTGATCAGTGCATGATAGCCACGTGATCAGTGCATGATCAGTTACGTGATCAGTGCATGATCAGCCACGTGATCAGTGCATGGTCAGACACGTGATCAGTGTATGATCAGCCACGTGATCAGTGCATGATATCCACGTGATCAGTGCATGATCAGTCACGTGATCAGTGTATGATCAGCCACGTGAACAGTGCATGCTCAGTCACGTGATCAGGGCCTGCTGAGCTGCGTGATTACTGTCTGCTCATCTGCTTGACAATTGCCAGCTGAGCTGCACGATTCCTGCCTGTCATCTGCTTGACAATTGCCAGCTGTGCTGTGTAATTCCTGCCTGCTCAGCTGCTTGATTATTGCCAGCTGAGCAGCATGATTCACGTGATAGTGCATGATCAGTCACGTGATCAGTGCCTGCTGAGCTGCGTGATTAGTGTCTGATCATCTGCTTGACAATTTCCAGCTGAGCTGCATGATCCTGCATGTCATCTGCATGATCATTGCCAGCTGTGCTGTGTGATTCCTGCCTGCTCAGCTGCTTGATTATTGCCAGCTGATCAGCATGATTCACGTGAACAGTGCATGCTCAGTCACGTGATCAGTGCATGCTGAGCTGCGTAATTCCTGCCTGATCAGCTGCTTGATTATTGCCAGCTGAGCAGCATGATTCCTCACAGCTGAGTTCCATGATTGTTGCCTGCTGACTGTTTGATTCGTGCCTACTCAGCTCTTTGTTTATTGCCTCCAGAGGCACATGATCAGTGTATGATAGCAAACATGATCAGTGCATGATCAGTCACATGATCAGTGCATTAAGTCACGTGATCAGTGCATGATAGTCATGTGATCAGTGCATGATCAGTCACGTATCAGTGCATGATCAGCCACGTGATCAGTGCATGATCAGCCACGTGATCAGTGCATGATAGCCACGTGATCAGTGCATGATCAGTCACGTGATCAGTGCATGATCAGCCACGTGATCAGTGCATGATCAGTCACGTGATCAGTGCATGATCAGTCACGTGACCAGTGCATGGTAGCTACGTGATCAGTGCATGATCAGCCACGTGATCAGTGCATGATAGCCACGTGATCAGTGCATGATCAGTCACGTGATCAGTGCATGATCAGCCACGTGATCAGTGCATGATCAGGCACGTGATCAGTGCATGATCAGCCACGTGATCAGTGCATGATAGCCACGTGATCAGTGCATGATCAGTCACGTGATCAGTGCATGATCAGTCACGTGATCAGTGCATGATCAGCCACGTGATCAGTGCATGATCAGCCACGTGATCAGTGCATGATCAGTCACGTGATCAGTGCATGATAGCTACGTGATCAGTGCATGATCAGCCACGTGATCAGTGCATGATAGCCACGTGATCAGTGCATGATCAGTCACGTGATCAGTGCATGATCAGTCACGTGATCAGTGCATGATCAGTCACGTGATCAGTGCATGATCATTACGTGATCAGTGCATGATCAGTCACGTGACCAGTACATGGTAGCTACGTGATCAGTGCATGATCAGCCACGTGATCAGTGCATGATAGCCACGTGATCAGTGCATGATCAGTCACGTGATCAGTGCATGATCAGCACGTGATCAGTGCATGATCAGTCACGTGATCAGTGCATGATATAGACGTGATCAGTGCATGATCAGTCACGTGATCAGTGCATGATCAGCCACGTGATCAGTGCATGATAGCCACGTGATCAGTGCATGATAGCCAGTGATCAGTGCATGATCAGTCACGTGATCAGTGCATGATCAGCCACGTGATCAGTGCATGATAGCCACTGATCAGTGCATGATCAGTCACGTGATCAGTGCATGATCAGTCACGTGATCAGTGCATGATCAGCCACGTGATCAGTGCATGATCAGCCACGTGATCAGTGCATGATCAGTCACGTGATCAGTGCATGATCAGTCACGTGATCAGTGCATGATCAGTCACGTGATCAGTGCATGATCAGCCACGTGATCAGTGCATGATCAGTCACGTGATCAGTGCATGATCAGTCACGTGATCAGTGCATGATCAGCCACGTGATCAGTGCATGATCAGTCACGTGATCAGTGCATGATCAGCCACGTGATCAGTGCATGATATCAGTGCATGATAGCCACGTGATCAGTGCATGATAGCCACGTGATCAGTGCATGATCAGTCACGTGATCAGTGCATGATCAGCCACGTGATCAGTGCATGATAGCCACGTGATCAGTGCATGATCAGTCACTGATCAGTGCATGATCAGTCACGTGATCAGTGCATGATCAGTCACGTGATCAGTGCATGATAGCTACGTGATCAGTGCATGATCAGCCACGTGATCAGTGCATGATAGCCACGTGATCAGTGCATGATCAGTCACGTGATCAGTGTATGATCAGCACGTGATCAGTGCATGATCAGTCATGTGATCAGTGCATGATATAGACGTGATCAGTGCATGATCAGTCACGTGATCAGTGCATGATCAGCCACGTGATCAGTGCATGATAGCCACGTGATCAGTGCATGATAGCCAGTGATCAGTGCATGATCAGTCACGTGATCAGTGCATGATCAGCCACGTGATCAGTGCATGATAGCCACGTGATCAGTGCATGATCAGTCACGTGATCAGTGCATGATCAGTCACGTGATCAGTGCATGATCAGCCACGTGATCAGTGCATGATCAGCCACGTGATCAGTGCATGATCAGTCACGTGATCAGTGCATGATCAGTCACGTGATCAGTGCATGATCAGTCACGTGATCAGTGCATGATCAGCCACGTGATCAGTGCATGATCAGTCACGTGATCAGTGCATGATCAGTCACGTGATCAGTGCATGATCAGCCACGTGATCAGTGCATGATCAGTCACGTGATCAGTGCATGATCAGCCACGTGATCAGTGCATGATATCAGTGCATGATAGCCACGTGATCAGTGCATGATAGCCACGTGATCAGTGCATGATCAGTCACGTGATACGTGTGTGATCAGCCACGTGATCAGTGCATGATATCCACGTGATCAGTGCATGATAGCCACGTGATCAGTGCATGATAGTCACGTGATCAGTGCATGATCAGTCACGTGATACAGTGTGATCAGCCACGTGATCAGTGCATGATGAGCCACGTGATCAGTGCAGGATCAATTACGTGATCAGTGCATGATCAGTCACGTGACCAGTACATGGTTGCTACGTGATCGTTGCATGATCAGCCACGTGAGCAGAGCATGATAGCCACGTGATCAGTGCATGATCAGTCACGTGATCAGTACATGATCAGTCACGTGAACAGTGCATGATCATTTACGTGATCTGTGCATGATCAGTCACGTGACCAGTATATGGTAGCTACGTGATCATTCCATGACGAGCCACGTGAGCAGTGCATGATAGCCACGTGATGTGTGCATGATGAGTTACGTGAGCAGAGTATGATCAGCCACGTGATCAGTGCATGAGTGCCACGTGATCAGTGCATGATATGTCACGTGACAGGTGTGTGATCAGCCACGTGAACAGTGCATGTTCAGCCACGTGATCAGTGCATGATAGCCACGTGATCAGTGCATGATCAGTTACGTGAGCAGTGTATGATCAGCCACGTGATCAGTGCATGGTCAGACACGTGAACAGTGTATGATCAGCCACGTGATCAGTGCATGATATCCAAGTGATCAGTGCATGATCAATCACGTGATCAGTGTATGATCAGCCACGTGAACAGTGCATGCTCAGTCACGTGATCAGGGCCTGCTGAGCTGCGTGATTACTGTCTGCTCATCTGCTTGACAATTGCCAGCTGAGCTGCACGATTCCTGCCTGTCATCTGCTTGACAATTGCCAGCTGTGCTGCGTAATTCCTGCCTGCTCAGCTGCTTGATTATTGCCAGCTGAGCAGCATGATTCCTCACAGCTGAGTTCCATGATTATTGCCTGCTGACTGTTTGATTCGTGCCTACTCAGCTCTTTGTTTATTGCCTCCAGAGGCACATGATCAGTGTATGATAGCAAACATGATCAGCGCATGATCAGTCACATGATCAGCGCCATTAAGTCACGTGATCACTACATGATAGTCATGTGATCAGTCCATGCTCAGTCACGGTATCAGTGCATGATCAGCCACGTGATCAGTGCATGATCTGTCACATGATTAGTGTATGATCATCCACGTGATCAGTGCATGGGCAGTCATGTGATCAGTGCATGATATAGACGTGATCAGTGCATGATCAGTCTCGTGATCAGTGCATGATAGCCACGTGATCAGTGCATGATCAGTCACCTGATGGGTGTATGATCATTCACGTGACCTGTACATGGTAGCTACATGATCATTGCATGATCAGCCACGTGAGTAGTGCATGATAGCCACGTGATCACTGCATGATCAGTCACGTGATCAGTGCATGATCAGTCATGTGACCAGTACATGGTAGCTGCGTGATCATCGCATGATCAGCCACGTGAGCAGTGCATGATAGCCACGTGATCAGTGCATGATCAGACACGAGATCAGTGCATGATCAGTCACGTGATCAGTGCATGATCAGCCACGTGATCAGTGCATGATCAGTCACGTGATCAGTGCATGATCAGCCACGTGATCAGTGCATGATCAGCCACGTGATCAGTGCATGATCAATTACGTGATCAGTGCATGATCAGTCACGTGATCAGTGCATGTAGCCACGTGATCAGTGCATGATCAGCCACGTGATCAGTGCATGATAGCCACGTGATCAGTGCATGATCAGCCACGTGATCAGTGCATGATCAGTCACGTGATCAGTGCATGATCAGCCACGTGATCAGTGCATGATAGCCACGTGATCAGTGCATGACAATTACGTGATCAGTGCATGATCAATCACGTGATCAGTGCATGATAGCCACGTGATCAGTGCATGATCAGTCACGTGATCAGTGTATGATCAGCCACGTGAACAGTGCATGCTCAGTCACGTGATCAGGGCCTGCTGAGCTGCGTGATTACTGTCTGCTCATCTGCTTGACAATTGCCAGCTGAGCTGCACGATTCCTGCCTGTCATCTGCTTGACAATTGCCAGCTGTGCTGCATAATTCCTGCCTGCTCAGCTGCTTGATTATTGCCAGCTGAGCAGCATGATTTCTCACAGCTGAGTTCCATGATTATTGCCTGACTGATTCGTGCCTACTCAGCTCTTTGTTCATTGCCTCCAGAGGCACATGATCAGTGTATGACACAAACATGATCAGCACATGATCAGTCACATGATCAGTGCATGATAAGCCACGTGATCAGTGCATGATCAGTCACGTGATCAGTGCATGATCAGTCATGTGATCAGTGCATGGTAGCTGCGTGATCAGTGCATGATCAGCCACGTGATCAGTGCATGATCAGTCACGTGATCAGTGCATGATCAGCCACGTGATCAGTGCATGATCAGTCACGTGATCAGTGCATGATAGCTACGTGATCAGTGCATGATCAGCCACGTGATCAGTGCATGATAGCCACGTGATCAGTGCATGATCAGCCACGTGATCAGTGCATGATAGCCACGTGATCAGTGCATGATCAGTCACGTGATACGTGTGTGATCAGCCACGTGATCAGTGCATGATATCCACGTGATCAGTGCATGATAGCCACGTGATCAGTGCATGATTAGTCACGTGATCAGTGCATGATCAGTCACGTGATACAGTGTGATCAGCCACGTGATCAGTGCATGATGAGCCACGTGATCAGTGCAGGATCAATTACGTGATCAGTGCATGATCAGTCACGTGACCAGTACATGGTTGCTACGTGATCATTGCATGATCAGCCACGTGAGCAGAGCATGATAGCCACGTGATCAGTGCATGATCAGTCACGTGATCAGTACATGATCAGTCACGTGAACAGTGCATGATCATTTACGTGATCTGTGCATGATCAGTCACGTGACCAGTATATGGTAGCTTCGTGATCATTCCATGACGAGCCACGTGAGCAGTGCATGATAGCCACGTGATGTGTGCATGATGAGTTACGTGAGCAGAGTATGATCAGCCACGTGATCAGTGCATGAGTGCCACGTGATCAGTGCATGATATGTCACGTGACAGGTGTGTGATCAGCCACGTGAACAGTGCATGTTCAGCCACGTGATCAGTGCATGATAGCCACGTGATCAGTGCATGATCAGTTACGTGAGCAGTGTATGATCAGCCACGTGATCAGTGCATGGTCAGACACGTGAACAGTGTATGATCAGCCACGTGATCAGTGCATGATATCCAAGTGATCAGTGCATGATCAATCACGTGATCAGTGTATGATCAGCCACGTGAACAGTGCATGCTCAGTCACGTGATCAGGGCCTGCTGAGCTGCGTGATTACTGTCTGCTCATCTGCTTGACAATTGCCAGCTGAGCTGCACGATTCCTGCCTGTCATCTGCTTGACAATTGCCAGCTGTGCTGCGTAATTCCTGCCTGCTCAGCTGCTTGATTATTGCCAGCTGAGCAGCATGATTCCTCACAGCTGAGTTCCATGATTATTGCCTGCTGACTGTTTGATTCGTGCCTACTCAGCTCTTTGTTTATTGCCTCCAGAGGCACATGATCAGTGTATGATAGCAAACATGATCAGCGCATGATCAGTCACATGATCAGCGCCATTAAGTCACGTGATCACTACATGATAGTCATGTGATCAGTCCATGCTCAGTCACGGTATCAGTGCATGATCAGCCACGTGATCAGTGCATGATCAGCCACGTGATCAGTGCATGATAGCTATGTGATCAGTGCATGATCAGTCACGTGATCAGTGCATGATCAGGCACGTGATCAGTGCATGATCAGTCACCTGATGGGTGTATGATCAGTCACGTGACCAGTACATGGTAGCTACATGATCATTGCATGATCAGCCACGTGAGTAGTGCATGATAGCCACGTGATCAGTGCATGATCAGTCACGTGATCAGTGCATGATCAGCCATGTGATCAGTGCATGATCAGGCACGTGATCAGTGCATGATCAGCCACGTGATCAGTGCATGATAGCCACGTGATCAGTGCATGATCAGTCACGTGATCAGTGCATGATCAGTCACGTGATCAGTGCATGATCAGCCACGTGATCAGTGCATGATCAGTCACGTGATCAGTGCATGATCAGTCACGTGATCAGTGCATGATCAGTCACGTGATCAGTGCATGGTAGCTACGTGATCAGTGCATGATCAGCCACGTGATCAGTGCATGATAGCCACGTGATCAGTGCATGATCAGTCACGTGATCAGTGCATGATCAGCCACGTGATCAGTGCATGATCAGTCACGTGATCAGTGCATGATATCACGTGATCAGTGCATGATCAGTCACGTGATCAGTGCATGATCAGCCACGTGATCAGTGCATGATAGCCACGTGATCAGTGCATGATAGCCACGTGATCAGTGCATGATCAGTCACGTGATCAGTGCATGATCAGCCACGTGATCAGTGCATGATAGCCACGTGATCAGTGCATGATCAGTCACGTGATCAGTGCATGATCAGTCACGTGATCAGTGCATGATCAGCCACGTGATCAGTGCATGATCAGCCACGTGATCAGTGCATGATCAGTCACGTGATCAGTGCATGATCAGTCACGTGATCAGTGCATGATCAGTCACGTGATCAGTGCATGATCAGCCACGTGATCAGTGCATGATCAGTCACGTGATCAGTGCATGATCAGTCACGTGATCAGTGCATGATCAGCCACGTGATCAGTGCATGATCAGTCACGTGATAGTGTGATCAGCCACGTGATCAGTGCATGATATCAGTGCATGATAGCCACGTGATCAGTGCATGATAGCCACGTGATCAGTGCATGATCAGTCACGTGATAGTGCATGATCAGCCACGTGATCAGTGCATGATAGCCACGTGATCAGTGCATGATAGTCACGTGATCAGTGCATGATCAGTCACGTGATAGTGTGTGATCAGCCACGTGATCAGTGCATGATGAGCCACGTGATCAGTGCATGATCAATTACGTGATCAGTGCATGATCAGTCACGTGACAGTGCATGGTTCCTACGTGATCAGTGCATGATCAGCCACGTGATCAGTGCATGATAGCCACGTGATCAGTGCATGATCAGTCACGTGATCAGTGCATGATCAGTCACGTGATCAGTGCATGATCAGTCACGTGATCAGTGCATGATCAGTCACGTGACCAGTATATGGTAGCTACGTGATCATTGCATGACAGCCACGTGATCAGTGCATGATAGCCACGTGATCAGTGCATGATCAGTCACGTGATCAGTGCATGATCAGCCACGTGATCAGTGCATGAGTGCCACGTGATCAGTGCATGATAGTCACGTGACAGTGTGTGATCAGCCACGTGATCAGTGCATGATCAGCCACGTGATCAGTGCATGATAGCCACGTGATCAGTGCATGATCAGTACGTGATCAGTGTATGATCATCACGTGATCAGTGCATGATCAGTCACGTGATCAGTGCATGATCAGCCACGTGATCAGTGCATGATAGCCACGTGATCAGTGCATGATCAGTCACGTGATCAGTGCATGATCAGTCACGTGATCAGTGCATGGTAGCTGCGTGATCAGTGCATGATCAGCCACGTGATCAGTGCATGATAGCCACGTGATCAGTGCATGATCAGTCACGTGATCAGTGCATGATCAGTCACGTGATCAGTGCATGATCAGTCACGTGATCAGTGCATGATCAGTCACGTGATCAGTGCATGATCAGTCACGTGATCAGTGCATGATAGCCACGTGATCAGTGCATGATCAGCCACGTGATCAGTGCATGATCAGCCACGTGATCAGTGCATGATCAGTCACGTGATCAGTGCATGATAGCTGCGTGATCAGTGCATGATCAGCCACGTGATCAGTGCATGATAGCCACGTGATCAGTGCATGATCAGTCACGTGATCAGTGCATGATCAGCCACGTGATCAGTGCATGATCAGTCACGTGATCAGTGCATGATCAGCCACGTGATCAGTGCATGATAGCCACGTGATCAGTGCATGATAGCCACGTGATCAGTGCATGATCAGTCACGTGATCAGTGCATGATCAGCCACGTGATCAGTGCATGATAGCCACGTGATCAGTGCATGATCAGTCACGTGATCAGTGCATGATCAGTCACGTGATCAGTGCATGATCAGCCACGTGATCAGTGCATGATCAGCCACGTGATCAGTGCATGATCAGCCACGTGATCAGTGCATGATAGCCACGTGATCAGTGCATGATCAGTCACGTGATCAGTGCATGATCAGTCACGTGATCAGTGCATGATCAGTCACGTGATCAGTGCATGATCAGCCACGTGATCAGTGCATGATAGCCACGTGATCAGTGCATGATCAGTCACGTGATAGTGTGTGATCAGCCACGTGATCAGTGCATGATCAGCCACGTGATCAGTGCATGATAGCCACGTGATCAGTGCATGATAGTCACGTGACAGGTGTGTGATCAGCCACGTGAACAGTGCATGTTCAGCCACGTGATCAGTGCATGATAGCCACGTGATCAGTGCATGATCAGTTACGTGAGCAGTGTATGATCAGCCACGTGATCAGTGCATGGTCAGACACGTGAACAGTGTATGATCAGCCACGTGATCAGTGCATGATATCCAAGTGATCAGTGCATGATCAATCACGTGATCAGTGTATGATCAGCCACGTGAACAGTGCATGCTCAGTCACGTGATCAGGGCCTGCTGAGCTGCGTGATTACTGTCTGCTCATCTGCTTGACAATTGCCAGCTGAGCTGCACGATTCCTGCCTGTCATCTGCTTGACAATTGCCAGCTGTGCTGCGTAATTCCTGCCTGCTCAGCTGCTTGATTATTGCCAGCTGAGCAGCATGATTCCTCACAGCTGAGTTCCATGATTATTGCCTGCTGACTGTTTGATTCGTGCCTACTCAGCTCTTTGTTTATTGCCTCCAGAGGCACATGATCAGTGTATGATAGCAAACATGATCAGCGCATGATCAGTCACATGATCAGCGCCATTAAGTCACGTGATCACTACATGATAGTCATGTGATCAGTCCATGCTCAGTCACGGTATCAGTGCATGATCAGCCACGTGATCAGTGCATGATCTGTCACATGATTAGTGTATGATCATCCACGTGATCAGTGCATGGGCAGTCATGTGATCAGTGCATGATATAGACGTGATCAGTGCATGATCAGTCACGTGATCAGTGCATGATAGCCACGTGATCAGTGCATGATCAGTCACCTGATGGGTGTATGATCATTCACGTGACCTGTACATGGTAGCTACATGATCATTGCATGATCAGCCACGTGAGTAGTGCATGATAGCCACGTGATCAGTGCATGATCAGTCACGTGATCAGTGCATGATCAGTCATGTGACCAGTACATGGTAGCTGCGTGATCATGCATGATCAGCCACGTGAGCAGTGCATGATAGCCACGTGATCAGTGCATGATCAGTCACGTGATCAGTGCATGATCAGTCACGTGATCAGTGCATGATCAGCCACGTGATCAGTGCATGATCAGCCACGTGATCAGTGCATGATCAGCCACGTGATCAGTGCATGATCAGTCACGTGATCAGTGCATGATCAGTCACGTGATCAGTGCATGATCAGCCACGTGATCAGTGCATGATCAGCCACGTGATCAGTGCATGATCAATTACGTGATCAGTGCATGATCAGTCACGTGACCAGTACATGGTAGCTACGTGATCATTGCATGATCAGCCACGTGATCAGTGCATGATAGCCACGTGATCAGTGCATGATCAGTCACGTGATCAGTGCATGATCAGTCACGTGATCAGTGCATGATCAGCCACGTGATCAGTGCATGTCAGTCATGTATCAGTGCATGATAGCCCGTGATCAGTGCATGATCAGTCCGTGATCAGTGCATGATCAGCCACGTGATCAGTGCATGATAGCCACGTGATCAGTGCATGATCAGTCACGTGATCAGTGCATGATCAGTCACGTGATCAGTGTGTGATCAGCCACGTGAACAGTGCATGATCAGTCACGTGATCAGGGCCTGCTGAGCTGCGTGATTACTGTCTGCTCATCTGCTTGACAATTGCCAGCTGAGCTGCACGATTCCTGCCTGTCATCTGCTTGACAATTGCCACCTGTGCTGCATAATTCCTGCCTGCTCATCTACTTGATTATTGCCAGCTGAGCAGCATGATTTCTCAGAGCTGAGTTCCATGATTATAGCCTGCTGACTGATTCCTGCCTACTCAGCTCTATGTTCATTGCCTCCAGAGGCACATGATCAGTGTATGACACCAAACATGATCAGCACATGATCAGTCACATGATCAGTGCATGATAAGCCACGTGATCAGTGCATGATCAGTCACGTGATCAGTGCATGATCAGTCACGTGATCAGTGCATGATAGCCACGTGATCAGTGCATGATCAGCCACGTGATCAGTGCATGATCAGCCACGTGATCAGTGCATGATCAGCCACGTGATCAGTGCATGATCAGTCACGTGATCAGTGCATGATCAGTCACGTGATCAGTGTATGATCAGCCACGTGAACAGTGCATGCTCAGTCACGTGATCAGGGCCTGCTGAGCTGCGTGATTACTGTCTGCTCATCTGCTTGACAATTGCCAGCTGAGCTGCACGATTCCTGCCTGTCATCTGCTTGACAATTGCCAGCTGTGCTGCGTAATTCCTGCCTGCTCAGCTGCTTGATTATTGCCAGCTGAGCAGCATGATTCCTCACAGCTGAGTTCCATGATTATTGCCTGCTGACTGATTCGTGCCTACTCAGCTCTTTGTTCATTGCCTCCAGAGGCACATGATCAGTGTATGATAGCAAACATGATCAGTGCATGATCAGTCACATGATCAGTGCATGATAAGCCACGTGATCAGTGCATGATCAGTCATGTGATCAGTGCATGATCAGTCACGTGATCAGTGCATGATAGCCACGTGATCAGTGCATGATCAGCCACGTGATCAGTGCATGATAGCCACGTGATCAGTGCATGATCAGCCACGTGATCAGTGCATGATCAGTCACGTGATCAGTGCATGATCAGCCACGTGATCAGTGCATGATAGCCACGTGATCAGTGCATGATAGCCACGTGATCAGTGCATGATCATTCACGTGATCAGTGCATGATCAGTCACGTGATCAGTGCATGATCAGCCACGTGATCAGTGCATGATCAGCCACGTGATCAGTGCATGATCAGTCACGTGATCAGTGCATGATCAGTCACGTGACCAGTACATGGTAGCTACGTGATCATTGCATGATCAGCCACGTGATCAGTGCATGATAGCCACGTGATCAGTGCATGATAGCCACGTGATCAGTGCATGATCAGTCACGTGATCGTGCATGATCAGCCACGTGATCAGTGCATGATATCCACGTGATCAGTGCATGATAGCCACGTGATCAGTGCATGAGAGCCACGTGATCAGTGCATGATCAGTCACGTGATCAGTGTGATCAGCCACGTGATCAGTGCATGATCAATTACGTGATCAGTGCATGATCAGTCACGTGACCAGTACATGGTTGCTACGTGATCGTTGCATGATCAGCCACGTGAGCAGAGCATGATAGCCACGTGATCAGTGCATGATCAGTCACGTGATCAGTACATGATCAGTCACGTGAACAGTGCATGATCATTTACGTGATCTGTGCATGATCAGTCACGTGACCAGTATATGGTAGCTACGTGATCATTCCATGACGAGCCACGTGAGCAGTGCATGATAGCCACGTGATGTGTGCATGATCAGTTACGTGAGCAGAGTATGATCAGCCACGTGATCAGTGCATGAGTGCCACGTGATCAGTGCATGATATGTCACGTGACAGGTGTGTGATCAGCCACGTGAACAGTGCATGTTCAGCCACGTGATCAGTGCATGATAGCCACGTGATCAGTGCATGATCAGTTACGTGAGCAGTGTATGATCAGCCACGTGATCAGTGCATGGTCAGACACGTGAACAGTGTATGATCAGCCACGTGATCAGTGCATGATATCCAAGTGATCAGTGCATGATCATCACGTGATCAGTGTATGATCAGCCACGTGAACAGTGCATGCTCAGTCACGTGATCAGGGCCTGCTGAGCTGCGTGATTACTGTCTGCTCATCTGCTTGACAATTGCCAGCTGAGCTGCACGATTCCTGCCTGTCATCTGCTTGACAATTGCCAGCTGTGCTGCGTAATTCCTGCCTGCTCAGCTGCTTGATTATTGCCAGCTGAGCAGCATGATTCCTCACAGCTGAGTTCCATGATTATTGCCTGCTGACTGTTTGATTCGTGCCTACTCAGCTCTTTGTTTATTGCCTCCAGAGGCACATGATCAGTGTATGATAGCAAACATGATCAGCGCATGATCAGTCACATGATCAGCGCCATTAAGTCACGTGATCACTACATGATAGTCATGTGATCAGTCCATGCTCAGTCACGGTATCAGTGCATGATCAGCCACGTGATCAGTGCATGATCTGTCACATGATTAGTGTATGATCATCCACGTGATCAGTGCATGGGCAGTCATGTGATCAGTGCATGATATAGACGTGATCAGTGCATGATCAGTCTCGTGATCAGTGCATGATAGCCACGTGATCAGTGCATGATCAGTCACCTGATGGGTGTATGATCATTCACGTGACCTGTACATGGTAGCTACATGATCATTGCATGATCAGCCACGTGATAGTGCATGATAGCCACGTGATCAGTGCATGATCAGTCACGTGATCAGTGCATGATCAGTCACGTGATCAGTGCATGATCAGTCACGTGATCAGTGCATGATCAGCCACGTGATCAGTGCATGATCAGCCACGTGATCAGTGCATGATAGACGTGATCAGTGCATGATCAGTCACGTGATCAGTGCATGATCAGCCACGTGATCAGTGCATGACAGCCACGTGATCAGTGCATGATAGCCACGTGATCAGTGCATGATCAGTCACGTGATCAGTGCATGATCAGCCACGTGATCAGTGCATGATAGCCACGTGATCAGTGCATGATCAGTCACGTGATCAGTGCATGATCAGTCACGTGATCAGTGCATGATCAGTCACGTGATCAGTGCATGATAGCCACGTGATCAGTGCATGATCAGTCACGTGATCAGTGCATGATCAGCCACGTGATCAGTGCATGATCAGTCACGTGATCAGTGCATGATCAGCCACGTGATCAGTGCATGATAGCCACGTGATCAGTGCATGATCAGTCACGTGATCAGTGCATGATCAGCCACGTGATCAGTGCATGATCAGTCACGTGATCAGTGCATGATCAGACGTGATCAGTGCATGATCAGTCACGTGATCAGTGCATGATCAGCCACGTGATCAGTGCATGATAGCCACGTGATCAGTGCATGATAGCCACGTGATCAGTGCATGATCAGTCACGTGATCAGTGCATGATCAGCCACGTGATCAGTGCATGATAGCCACGTGATCAGTGCATGATCAGTCACGTGATCAGTGCATGATCAGTCACGTGATCAGTGCATGATCAGCCACGTGATCAGTGCATGATCAGTCACGTGATCAGTGCATGATCAGACGTGATCAGTGCATGATCAGTCACGTGATCAGTGCATGATCAGCCACGTGATCAGTGCATGATCAGTCACGTGATCAGTGCATGATCAGCCACGTGATCAGTGCATGATAGCCACGTGATCAGTGCATGATCAGCCACGTGATCAGTGCATGATCAGTCACGTGATCAGTGCATGATCAGTCACGTGATCAGTGCATGATCAGCCACGTGATCAGTGCATGATCAGTCATGTGATCAGTGCATGATAGTGCCATGATCAGTGCATGATCAGTCACGTGATCAGTGCATGATCAGCCACGTGATCAGTGCATGATAGCCACGTGATCAGTGCATGATCAGTCACGTGATCAGTGCATGATAGCCACGTGATCAGTGCATGACAGTCACGTGATCAGTGCATGATCAGTCACGTGATCAGTGCATGATAGCCACGTGATCAGTGCATGATCAGTCACGTGATCAGTGCATGATCAGTCACGTGACCAGTGCATGGTAGCTACGTGATCAGTGCATGATCAGCCACGTGATCAGTGCATGATAGCCACGTGATCAGTGCATGATCAGTCACGTGATCAGTGCATGATCAGTCACGTGATCAGTGCATGATCAGCCACGTGATCAGTGCATGATAGCCACGTGATCAGTGCATGATCAGTCACGTGATCAGTGCATGATCAGCCACGTGATCAGTGCATGATCAGCCACGTGATCAGTGCATGATCAGCCACGTGATCAGTGCATGATAGCCACGTGATCAGTGCATGATCAGTCACGTGATCAGTGCATGATCAGCCACGTGATCAGTGCATGATCAGCCACGTGATCAGTGCATGATCAGTCACGTGATCAGTGCATGATCAGTCACGTGATCAGTGCATGATAGCTACGTGATCAGTGCATGATCAGCCACGTGATCAGTGCATGATAGCCACGTGATCAGTGCATGATCAGTCACGTGATCAGTGCATGATCAGTCACGTGATCAGTGCATGATCAGCCACGTGATCAGTGCATGATCAATCACGTGATCAGTGCATGATCAGTCACGTGATCAGTGCATGGCACGTGATCAGTGCATGATCAGCCACGTGATCAGTGCATGATAGCCACGTGATCAGTGCATGATCAGTCACGTGATCAGTGCATGATCAGCCACGTGATCAGTGCATGATCAGCCACGTGATCAGTGCATGATCAGCCACGTGATCAGTGCATGATAGCCACGTGATCAGTGCATGATCAATCACGTGATCAGTGTATGATCAGCCACGTGAACAGTGCATGCTCAGTCACGTGATCAGGGCCTGCTGAGCTGCGTGATTACTGTCTGCTCATCTGCTTGACAATTGCCAGCTGAGCTGCACGATTCCTGCCTGTCATCTGCTTGACAATTGCCAGCTGTGCTGCGTAATTCCTGCCTGCTCAGCTGCTTGATTATTGCCAGCTGAGCAGCATGATTCCTCACACCTGAGTTCCATGATTATTGCCTGCTGACTGTTTGATTCGTGCCTACTCAGCTCTTTGTTTATTGCCTCCAGAGGCACATGATCAGTGTATGATAGCAAACATGATCAGCGCATGATCAGTCACATGATCAGTGCCATTAAGTCACGTGATCACTACATGATAGTCATGTGATCAGTCCATGCTCAGTCACGGTATCAGTGCATGATCAGCCACGTGATCAGTGCATGATCAGCCACGTGATCAGTGCATGATCAGTCACGTGATCAGTGCATGATACCTGCGTGATCAGTGCATGATCAGCCACGTGATCAGTGCATGATCAGTCACGTGATCAGTGCATGATCAGCCACGTGATCAGTGCATGATCAGTCACGTGATCAGTGCATGATCAGCCACGTGATCAGTGCATGATAGCCACGTGATCAGTGCATGATCAGCCACGTGATCAGTGCATGATCAGCCACGTGATCAGTGCATGATCAGTCACGTGATCAGTGCATGATCAGCCACGTGATCAGTGCATGATCAGTCACGTGATCAGTGCATGATCAGCCACGTGATCAGTGCATGATAGCCACGTGATCAGTGCATGATAGCCACGTGATCAGTGCATGATCAGTCACGTGATCATGTGATCAGCCACGTGATCAGTGCATGATAGCCACGTGATCAGTGCATGATAGCCACGTGATCAGTGCATGATCAGTCACGTGATCAGTGCATGATCAGTCACGTGATCAGTGCATGATCAGTCACGTGATCAGTGCATGATCAGCCACGTGATCAGTGCATGATAGCCACGTGATCAGTGCATGATCAGTCACGTGATCAGTGCATGATCAGTCACGTGATCAGTGCATGATCAGCCACGTGATCAGTGCATGATCAGCCACGTGATCAGTGCATGATCAGTCACGTGATCAGTGCATGATCAGCCACGTGATCAGTGCATGATCAGTCACGTGATCAGTGCATGATCAGTCACGTGATCAGTGCATGATAGCCACGTGATCAGTGCATGATCAGCCACGTGATCAGTGCATGATCAGCCACGTGATCAGTGCATGATCAGCCACGTGATCAGTGCATGATCAGCCACGTGATCAGTGCATGATCAGCCACGTGATCAGTGCATGATCAGCCACGTGATCAGTGCATGATCAGCCACGTGATCAGTGCATGATCAGTCACGTGATCAGTGCATGATCAGTCACGTGATCAGTGCATGATCAGCCACGTGATCAGTGCATGATCAGTCATGTATCAGTGCATGATAGCCCGTGATCAGTGCATGATCAGTCCCGTGATCAGTGCATGATCAGCCACGTGATCAGTGCATGATAGCCACGTGATCAGTGCATGATCAGTCACGTGATCAGTGCATGATCAGTCACGTGATCAGTGTATGATCAGCCACGTGAACAGTGCATGATCAGTCACGTGATCAGGGCCTGCTGAGCTGCGTGATTACTGTCTGCTCATCTGCTTGACAATTGCCAGCTGAGCTGCACGATTCCTGCCTGTCATCTGCTTGACAATTGCCACCTGTGCTGCATAATTCCTGCCTGCTCATCTACTTGATTATTGCCAGCTGAGCAGCATGATTTCTCAGAGCTGAGTTCCATGATTATAGCCTGCTGACTGATTCGTGCCTACTCAGCTCTATGTTCATTGCCTCCAGAGGCACATGATCAGTGTATGACACCAAACATGATCAGTGCATGATCAGTCACATGATCAGTGCATGATAAGCCACGTGATCAGTGCATGATCAGTCACGTGATCAGTGCATGATCAGTCACGTGATCAGTGCATGATAGCCACGTGATCAGTGCATGATCAGCCACGTGATCAGTGCATGATCAGCCACGTGATCAGTGCATGATCAGCCACGTGATCAGTGCATGATCAGTCACGTGATCAGTGCATGATCAGTCACGTGATCAGTGTATGATCAGCCACGTGAACAGTGCATGCTCAGTCACGTGATCAGGGCCTGCTGAGCTGCGTGATTACTGTCTGCTCATCTGCTTGACAATTGCCAGCTGAGCTGCACGATTCCTGCCTGTCATCTGCTTGACAATTGCCAGCTGTGCTGCGTAATTCCTGCCTGCTCAGCTGCTTGATTATTGCCAGCTGAGCAGCATGATTCCTCACAGCTGAGTTCCATGATTATTGCCTGCTGACTGATTCGTGCCTACTCAGCTCTTTGTTCATTGCCTCCAGAGGCACATGATCAGTGTATGATAGCAAACATGATCAGTGCATGATCAGTCACATGATCAGTGCATGATAAGCCACGTGATCAGTGCATGATCAGTCATGTGATCAGTGCATGATCAGTCATGTGATCAGTGCATGATAGCCACGTGATCAGTGCATGATCAGCCACGTGATCAGTGCATGATAGCCACGTGATCAGTGCATGATAGCCACGTGATCAGTGCATGATCAGTCACGTGATCAGTGCATGATCAGCCACGTGATCAGTGCATGATAGCCACGTGATCAGTGCATGATAGCCACGTGATCAGTGCATGATCAGTCACGTGATCAGTGCATGATCAGTCACGTGATCAGTGCATGATCAGCCACGTGATCAGTGCATGATCAGCCACGTGATCAGTGCATGATCAGTCACGTGATCAGTGCATGATCAGTCACGTGACCAGTACATGGTAGCTACGTGATCATTGCATGATCAGCCACGTGATCAGTGCATGATAGCCACGTGATCAGTGCATGATCAGCCACGTGATCAGTGCATGATCAGTCACGTGATAGTGTGATCAGCCACGTGATCAGTGCATGATATCCACGTGATCAGTGCATGATAGCCACGTGATCAGTGCATGATCAGCCACGTGATCAGTGCATGATCAGTCACGTGATCAGTGTGATCAGCCACGTGATCAGTGCAGGATCAATTACGTGATCAGTGCATGATCAGTCACGTGACCAGTACATGGTTGCTACGTGATCGTTGCATGATCAGCCACGTGAGCAGAGCATGATAGCCACGTGATCAGTGCATGATCAGTCACGTGATCAGTACATGATCAGTCACGTGAACAGTGCATGATCATTTACGTGATCTGTGCATGATCAGTCACGTGACCAGTATATGGTAGCTACGTGATCATTCCATGACGAGCCACGTGAGCAGTGCATGATAGCCACGTGATGTGTGCATGATCAGTTACGTGAGCAGAGTATGATCAGCCACGTGATCAGTGCATGAGTGCCACGTGATCAGTGCATGATATGTCACGTGACAGGTGTGTGATCAGCCACGTGAACAGTGCATGTTCAGCCACGTGATCAGTGCATGATAGCCACGTGATCAGTGCATGATCAGTTACGTGAGCAGTGTATGATCAGCCACGTGATCAGTGCATGGTCAGACACGTGAACAGTGTATGATCAGCCACGTGATCAGTGCATGATATCCAAGTGATCAGTGCATGATCATCACGTGATCAGTGTATGATCAGCCACGTGAACAGTGCATGCTCAGTCACGTGATCAGGGCCTGCTGAGCTGCGTGATTACTGTCTGCTCATCTGCTTGACAATTGCCAGCTGAGCTGCACGATTCCTGCCTGTCATCTGCTTGACAATTGCCAGCTGTGCTGCGTAATTCCTGCCTGCTCAGCTGCTTGATTATTGCCAGCTGAGCAGCATGATTCCTCACAGCTGAGTTCCATGATTATTGCCTGCTGACTGTTTGATTCGTGCCTACTCAGCTCTTTGTTTATTGCCTCCAGAGGCACATGATCAGTGTATGATAGCAAACATGATCAGCGCATGATCAGTCACATGATCAGCGCCATTAAGTCACGTGATCACTACATGATAGTCATGTGATCAGTCCATGCTCAGTCACGGTATCAGTGCATGATCAGCCACGTGATCAGTGCATGATCTGTCACATGATTAGTGTATGATCATCCACGTGATCAGTGCATGGGCAGTCATGTGATCAGTGCATGATATAGACGTGATCAGTGCATGATCAGTCTCGTGATCAGTGCATGATAGCCACGTGATCAGTGCATGATCAGTCACCTGATGGGTGTATGATCATTCACGTGACCTGTACATGGTAGCTACATGATCATTGCATGATCAGCCACGTGATAGTGCATGATAGCCACGTGATCAGTGCATGATCAGTCACGTGATCAGTGCATGATCAGTCACGTGACCAGTGCATGATCAGTCACGTGATCAGTGCATGATCAGCCACGTGATCAGTGCATGATCAGCCACGTGATCAGTGCATGATCAGCCACGTGATCAGTGCATGATCAGTCACGTGATCAGTGCATGATCAGCCACGTGATCAGTGCATGACAGCCACGTGATCAGTGCATGATAGCCACGTGATCAGTGCATGATCAGTCACGTGATCAGTGCATGATCAGCCACGTGATCAGTGCATGATAGCCACGTGATCAGTGCATGATCAGTCACGTGATCAGTGCATGATCAGTCACGTGATCAGTGCATGATCAGTCACGTGATCAGTGCATGATAGCCACGTGATCAGTGCATGATCAGTCACGTGATCAGTGCATGATCAGCCACGTGATCAGTGCATGATCAGTCACGTGATCAGTGCATGATCAGCCACGTGATCAGTGCATGATAGCCACGTGATCAGTGCATGATCAGTCACGTGATCAGTGCATGATCAGCCACGTGATCAGTGCATGATCAGTCACGTGATCAGTGCATGATCAGACGTGATCAGTGCATGATCAGTCACGTGATCAGTGCATGATCAGCCACGTGATCAGTGCATGATAGCCACGTGATCAGTGCATGATAGCCACGTGATCAGTGCATGATCAGTCACGTGATCAGTGCATGATCAGCCACGTGATCAGTGCATGATAGCCACGTGATCAGTGCATGATCAGTCACGTGATCAGTGCATGATCAGTCACGTGATCAGTGCATGATCAGCCACGTGATCAGTGCATGATCAGTCACGTGATCAGTGCATGATCAGACGTGATCAGTGCATGATCAGTCACGTGATCAGTGCATGATCAGCCACGTGATCAGTGCATGATCAGTCACGTGATCAGTGCATGATCAGCCACGTGATCAGTGCATGATAGCCACGTGATCAGTGCATGATCAGCCACGTGATCAGTGCATGATCAGTCACGTGATCAGTGCATGATCAGTCACGTGATCAGTGCATGATCAGCCACGTGATCAGTGCATGATCAGTCATGTGATCAGTGCATGATAGTGCCATGATCAGTGCATGATCAGTCCGTGATCAGTGCATGATCAGCCACGTGATCAGTGCATGATAGCCACGTGATCAGTGCATGATCAGTCACGTGATCAGTGCATGATAGCCACGTGATCAGTGCATGACAGTCACGTGATCAGTGCATGATCAGTCACGTGATCAGTGCATGATAGCCACGTGATCAGTGCATGATCAGTCACGTGATCAGTGCATGATCAGTCACGTGACAGTACATGGTAGCTACGTGATCAGTGCATGATCAGCCACGTGATCAGTGCATGATAGCCACGTGATCAGTGCATGATCAGTCACGTGATCAGTGCATGATCAGTCACGTGATCAGTGCATGATCAGCCACGTGATCAGTGCATGATAGCCACGTGATCAGTGCATGATCAGTCACGTGATCAGTGCATGATCAGCCACGTGATCAGTGCATGATCAGCCACGTGATCAGTGCATGATCAGCCACGTGATCAGTGCATGATAGCCACGTGATCAGTGCATGATCAGTCACGTGATCAGTGCATGATCAGCCACGTGATCAGTGCATGATCAGCCACGTGATCAGTGCATGATCAGTCACGTGATCAGTGCATGATCAGTCACGTGATCAGTGCATGGTAGCTACGTGATCAGTGCATGATCAGCCACGTGATCAGTGCATGATAGCCACGTGATCAGTGCATGATCAGTCACGTGATCAGTGCATGATCAGTCACGTGATCAGTGCATGATCAGCCACGTGATCAGTGCATGATCAATTACGTGATCAGTGCATGATCAGTCACGTGATCAGTGCATGGCAGCCACGTGATCAGTGCATGATCAGCCACGTGATCAGTGCATGATAGCCACGTGATCAGTGCATGATCAGTCACGTGATCAGTGCATGATCAGCCACGTGATCAGTGCATGATCAGCCACGTGATCAGTGCATGATCAGCCACGTGATCAGTGCATGATAGCCACGTGATCAGTGCATGATCAATCACGTGATCAGTGTATGATCAGCCACGTGAACAGTGCATGCTCAGTCACGTGATCAGGGCCTGCTGAGCTGCGTGATTACTGTCTGCTCATCTGCTTGACAATTGCCAGCTGAGCTGCACGATTCCTGCCTGTCATCTGCTTGACAATTGCCAGCTGTGCTGCGTAATTCCTGCCTGCTCAGCTGCTTGATTATTGCCAGCTGAGCAGCATGATTCCTCACACCTGAGTTCCATGATTATTGCCTGCTGACTGTTTGATTCGTGCCTACTCAGCTCTTTGTTTATTGCCTCCAGAGGCACATGATCAGTGTATGATAGCAAACATGATCAGCGCATGATCAGTCACATGATCAGCGCCATTAAGTCACGTGATCACTACATGATAGTCATGTGATCAGTCCATGCTCAGTCACGGTATCAGTGCATGATCAGCCACGTGATCAGTGCATGATCAGCCACGTGATCAGTGCATGATCAGTCACGTGATCAGTGCATGGTACCTGCGTGATCAGTGCATGATCAGCCACGTGATCAGTGCATGATCAGTCACGTGATCAGTGCATGATCAGCCACGTGATCAGTGCATGATCAGTCACGTGATCAGTGCATGATCAGCCACGTGATCAGTGCATGATAGCCACGTGATCAGTGCATGATCAGCCACGTGATCAGTGCATGATCAGCCACGTGATCAGTGCATGATCAGTCACGTGATCAGTGCATGATCAGCCACGTGATCAGTGCATGATCAGTCACGTGATCAGTGCATGATCAGCCACGTGATCAGTGCATGATCAGCCACGTGATCAGTGCATGATAGCCACGTGATCAGTGCATGATCAGTCACGTGATCAGTGTGATCAGCCACGTGATCAGTGCATGATCAGCCACGTGATCAGTGCATGATCAGCCACGTGATCAGTGCATGATCAGTCACGTGATCAGTGCATGATCAGTCACGTGATCAGTGCATGATCAGTCACGTGATCAGTGCATGATCAGCCACGTGATCAGTGCATGATAGCCACGTGATCAGTGCATGATCAGTCACGTGATCAGTGCATGATCAGTCACGTGATCAGTGCATGATCAGCCACGTGATCAGTGCATGATCAGCCACGTGATCAGTGCATGATCAGCCACGTGATCAGTGCATGATCAGCCACGTGATCAGTGCATGATCAGTCACGTGATCAGTGCATGATCAGTCACGTGATCAGTGCATGATAGCCACGTGATCAGTGCATGATCAGCCACGTGATCAGTGCATGATCAGCCACGTGATCAGTATGATCAGCCACGTGATCAGTGCATGATCAGCCACGTGATCAGTGCATGATCAGCCACGTGATCAGTGCATGATCAGCCACGTGATCAGTGCATGATCAGCCACGTGATCAGTGCATGATCAGTCACGTGATCAGTGCATGATCAGTCACGTGATCAGTGCATGGTAGCTACGTGATCAGTGCATGATCAGCCACGTGATCAGTGCATGATAGCCACGTGATCAGTGCATGATCAGCCACGTGATCAGTGCATGATCAGTCACGTGATCAGTGCATGATCAGTCACGTGATCAGTGCATGATCATCACGTGATCAGTGCATGTGAGTCATGTATCAGTGCATGATAGCACGTGATCAGTGCATGATCAGTCCCGTGATCAGTGCATGATCAGCCACGTGATCAGTGCATGATAGCCACGTGATCAGTGCATGATCAGTCACGTGATCAGTGCATGATCAGCCACGTGATCAGTGCATGATCAGCCACGTGATCAGTGCATGACATCACGTGATCAGTGCATGATCAGTCACGTGATCAGTGTATGATCAGCCACGTGAACAGTGCATGCTCAGTCACGTGATCAGGGCCTGCTGAGCTGCGTGATTACTGTCTGCTCATCTGCTTGACAATTGCCAGCTGAGCTGCACGATTCCTGCCTGTCATCTGCTTGACAATTGCCAGCTGTGCTGCATAATTCCTGCCTGCTCAGCTGCTTGATTATTGCCAGCTGAGCAGCATGATTTCTCACAGCTGAGTTCCATGATTATTGCCTGCTGACTGATTCGTGCCTACTCAGCTCTTTGTTCATTGCCTCCAGAGGCACATGATCAGTGTATGATAGCAAACATGATCAGCGCATGATCAGTCACATGATCAGTGCATGATAAGCCACGTGATCAGTGCATGATCAGTCATGTGATCAGTGCATGATCAGTCATGTGATCAGTGCATGATAGCTGCGTGATCAGTGCATGATCAGCCACGTGATCAGTGCATGATTCCACGTGATCAGTGCATGATCAGTCACGTGATCAGTGCATGATCAGCCACGTGATCAGTGCATGATCAGCCACGTGATCAGTGCATGATCAGTCACGTGATCAGTGCATGATCAGCCACGTGATCAGTGCATGATCAGCCACGTGATCAGTGCATGATAGCCACGTGATCAGTGCATGATCAGTCACGTGATCAGTGCATGATCAGCCACGTGATCAGTGCATGATCAGTCACGTGATCAGTGCATGATCAGCCACGTGATCAGTGCATGATAGCCACGTGATCAGTGCATGATCAGTCACGTGATCAGTGCATGATCAGTCACGTGATCAGTGCATGATCAGCCACGTGATCAGTGCATGATCAGTCACGTGATCAGTGCATGATAGCCACGTGATCAGTGCATGATCAGCCACGTGATCAGTGCATGATAGCCACGTGATCAGTGCATGATAGCCACGTGATCAGTGCATGATCAGCCACGTGATCAGTGCATGATCAGTCACGTGATCAGTATGATCAGCCACGTGATCAGTGCATGATAGCCACGTGATCAGTGCATGATCAGTCACGTGATCAGTGCATGATCAGCCACGTGATCAGTGCATGATCAGTCACGTGATCAGTATGATCAGCCACGTGATCAGTGCATGATAGCCACGTGATCAGTGCATGATCAGCCACGTGATCAGTGCATGATCAGTCACGTGATCAGTGCATGATCAGTCACGTGATCAGTGCATGATACCTGCGTGATCATGCATGATCAGTCACGTGATCAGTGTGATCAGCCACGTGATCAGTGCATGATCAGTGCATGATAGCCACGTGATCAGTGCATGATAGCCACGTGATCAGTGCATGATCAGTCACGTGATACATGATCAGCCACGTGATCAGTGCATGATAGCCACGTGATCAGTGCATGATAGCCACGTGATCAGTGCATGATCAGTCACGTGATCAGTGCATGATCAGTCACGTGATCAGTGCATGATCAGCCACGTGATCAGTGCATGATCAGCCACGTGATCAGTGCATGATCAATCACGTGATCAGTGCATGATCAGTCACGTGATCAGTGCATGATCAGTCACGTGATCAGTGCATGATCATTTACGTGATCAGTGCATGATCAGTCACGTGACCAGTATATGGTAGCTACGTGATCATTGCATGACAGCCACGTGAGCAGTGCATGATAGCCACGTGATGTGCATGATCAGTTACGTGATCAGTGTATGATCAGCCACGTGATCAGTGCATGAGTGCCACGTGATCAGTGCATGATATGTCACGTGACAGTGTGTGATCAGCCACGTGATCAGTGCATGATCAGCCACGTGATCAGTGCATGATAGCCACGTGATCAGTGCATGATCAGTTACGTGATCAGTGCATGATCAGCCACGTGATCAGTGCATGATCAGACACGTGATCAGTGCATGATCAGCCACGTGATCAGTGCATGATATCCACGTGATCAGTGCATGATCAGTCACGTGATCAGTGCATGATCAGCCACGTGATCAGTGCATGATCAGTCACGTGATCAGTGCCTGCTGAGCTGCGTGATTACTGTCTGCTCATCTACTTGATTATTGCCAGCTGAGCAGCATGATTTCTCAGAGCTGAGTTCCATGATTATTGCCTGCTGACTGATTCCTGCCTACTCAGCTCTGTGTTCATTGCCTCCAGAGGCACATGATCAGTGCATGACACCAAACATGATCAGTGCATGATCAGTCACATGATCAGTGCATGATAGCCACGTGATCAGTGCATGATCAGTCACGTGATCAGTGCATGATCAGTCACGTGATCAGTGCATGGTAGCACGTGATCAGTGCATGATCAGCCACGTGATCAGTGCATGATAGCCACGTGATCAGTGCATGATCAGCCACGTGATCAGTGCATGATCAGTCACGTGATCAGTGCATGATCAGCCACGTGATCAGTGCATGATCAGTCACGTGATCAGTGCATGATAGCTACGTGATCAGTGCATGATCAGCCACGTGATCAGTGCATGATAGCCACGTGATCAGTGCATGATCAGTCACGTGATCAGTGCATGATCAGTCACGTGATCAGTGCATGATCAGCCACGTGATCAGTGCATGATCAGCCACGTGATCAGTGCATGATCAGCCACGTGATCAGTGCATGATAGCCACGTGATCAGTGCATGATCAGTCACGTGATCAGTGCATGATCAGTCACGTGATCAGTGCATGATCAGCACGTGATCAGTGCATGTCAGTCATGTATCAGTGCATGATAGCCCGTGATCAGTGCATGATCAGTCCCGTGATCAGTGCATGATCAGCCACGTGATCAGTGCATGATCAGCCACGTGATCAGTGCATGATCAGTCACGTGATCAGTGCATGATCAGCCACGTGATCAGTGCATGATAGCCACGTGATCAGTGCATGATCAGTCACGTGATCAGTGTATGATCAGCCACGTGAACAGTGCATGCTCAGTCACGTGATCAGGGCCTGCTGAGCTGCGTGATTACTGTCTGCTCATCTGCTTGACAATTGCCAGCTGAGCTGCACGATTCCTGCCTGTCATCTGCTTGACAATTGCCAGCTGTGCTGCATAATTCCTGCCTGCTCAGCTGCTTGATTATTGCCAGCTGAGCAGCATGATTTCTCAGAGCTGAGTTCCATGATTATTGCCTGACTGATTCGTGCCTACTCAGCTCTTTGTTCATTGCCTCCAGAGGCACATGATCAGTGTATGATACCAAACATGATCAGCACATGATCAGTCACATGATCATGCATGATAAGCCACGTGATCAGTGCATGATCAGTCACGTGATCAGTGCATGATCAGTCACGTGATCAGTGCATGTAGCCACGTGATCAGTGCATGATCAGCCACGTGATCAGTGCATGATAGCCACGTGATCAGTGCATGATCAGCCACGTGATCAGTGCATGATCAGTCACGTGATCAGTGCATGATCAGCCACGTGATCAGTGCATGATCAGTCACGTGATCAGTGCATGATCAGTCACGTGATCAGTGCATGATCAGTCACGTGACCAGTACATGGTAGCACGTGATCATTGCATGATCAGCCACGTGATCAGTGCATGATAGCCACGTGATCAGTGCATGATCAGTCACGTGATCAGTGCATGATCAGCCACGTGATCAGTGCATGATCAGTCACGTGATCAGTGCATGATCAGTCACGTGATCAGTGCATGATAGCCACGTGATCAGTGCATGATCAGCCACGTGATCAGTGCATGATAGCCACGTGATCAGTGCATGATCAGTCACGTGATCAGTGCATGATCAGTCACGTGATCAGTGCATGATCAGCCACGTGATCAGTGCATGATCAGCCACGTGATCAGTGCATGATCAGTCACGTGATCAGTGCATGATCAGCCACGTGATCAGTGCATGATCAGCCACGTGATCAGTGCATGATAGCCACGTGATCAGTGCATGATCAGTCACGTGATCAGTGCATGATCAGCCACGTGATCAGTGCATGATCAGTCACGTGATCAGTGCATGATCAGCCACGTGATCAGTGCATGATAGCCACGTGATCAGTGCATGATCAGTCACGTGATCAGTGCATGATCAGTCACGTGATCAGTGCATGATCAGCCACGTGATCAGTGCATGATCAGTCACGTGATCAGTGCATGATAGCTACGTGATCAGTGCATGATCAGCCACGTGATCAGTGCATGATAGCCACGTGATCAGTGCATGATCAGCCACGTGATCAGTGCATGATCAGCCACGTGATCAGTGCATGATCAGCCACGTGATCAGTGCATGATCAGTCACGTGATCAGTATGATCAGCCACGTGATCAGTGCATGATAGCCACGTGATCAGTGCATGATCAGTCACGTGATCAGTGCATGATCAGCCACGTGATCAGTGCATGATCAGTCACGTGATCAGTATGATCAGCCACGTGATCAGTGCATGATAGCCACGTGATCAGTGCATGATCAGCCACGTGATCAGTGCATGATCAGTCACGTGATCAGTGCATGATCAGTCACGTGATCAGTGCATGATACCTGCGTGATCATGCATGATCAGTCACGTGATAGTGCATGATCAGCCACGTGATCAGTGCATGATATCAGTGCATGATAGCCACGTGATCAGTGCATGATAGCCACGTGATCAGTGCATGATCAGTCACGTGATAGTGTGTGATCAGCCACGTGATCAGTGCATGATAGCCACGTGATCAGTGCATGATAGCCACGTGATCAGTGCATGATCAGTCACGTGATCAGTGCATGATCAGTCACGTGATCAGTGCATGATCAGCCACGTGATCAGTGCATGATCAGCCACGTGATCAGTGCATGATCAGTCACGTGATCAGTGCATGATCAGTCACGTGATCAGTGCATGATCATTTACGTGATCAGTGCATGATCAGTCACGTGACCAGTATATGGTAGCTACGTGATCATTCCATGACAGCCACGTGAGCAGTGCATGATAGCCACGTGATGTGTGCATGATCAGTTACGTGAGCAGTGTATGATCAGCCACGTGATCAGTGCATGAGTGCCACGTGATCAGTGCATGATATGTCACGTGACAGTGTGTGATCAGCCACGTGATCAGTGCATGATCAGCCACGTGATCAGTGCATGATAGCCACGTGATCAGTGCATGATCAGTTACGTGATCAGTGTATGATCAGCCACGTGATCAGTGCATGGTCAGACACGTGAACAGTGTATGATCAGCCACGTGATCAGTGCATGATATCCACGTGATCAGTGCATGATCAATCACGTGATCAGTGTATGATCAGCCACGTGAACAGTGCATGCTCAGTCACGTGATCAGTGCCTGCTGAGCTGCGTGATTACTGTCTGCTCATCTGCTTGATTATTGCCAGCTGAGCAGCATGATTTCTCAGAGCTGAGTTCCATGATTATTGCCTGCTGACTGATTCCTGCCTACTCAGCTCTGTGTTCATTGCCTCCAGAGGCACATGATCAGTGTATGACACCAAACATGATCAGTGCATGATCAGTCACATGATCAGTGCATGATAGCCACGTGATCAGTGCATGATCAATTACGTGATCAGTGCATGATCAGTCACGTGATCAGTGCATGGTAGCTGCGTGATCAGTGCATGATCAGCCACGTGATCAGTGCATGATAGCCACGTGATCAGTGCATGATCAGCCACGTGATCAGTGCATGATCAGTCACGTGATCAGTGCATGATCAGCCACGTGATCAGTGCATGATCAGTCACGTGATCAGTGCATGATAGCTACGTGATCAGTGCATGATCAGCCACGTGATCAGTGCATGATAGCCACGTGATCAGTGCATGATCAGTCACGTGATCAGTGCATGATCAGTCACGTGATCAGTGCATGATCAGCCACGTGATCAGTGCATGATCAGCCACGTGATCAGTGCATGATCAGCCACGTGATCAGTGCATGATAGCCACGTGATCAGTGCATGATCAGTCACGTGATCAGTGCATGATCAGTCACGTGATCAGTGCATGATCAGCACGTGATCAGTGCATGATCAGTCATGTATCAGTGCATGATAGCCCGTGATCAGTGCATGATCAGTCCCGTGATCAGTGCATGATCAGCCACGTGATCAGTGCATGATAGCCACGTGATCAGTGCATGATCAGTCACGTGATCAGTGCATGATCAGCCACGTGATCAGTGCATGATAGCCACGTGATCAGTGCATGATCAGTCACGTGATCAGTGTATGATCAGCCACGTGAACAGTGCATGCTCAGTCACGTGATCAGGGCCTGCTGAGCTGCGTGATTACTGTCTGCTCATCTGCTTGACAATTGCCAGCTGAGCTGCACGATTCCTGCCTGTCATCTGCTTGACAATTGCCAGCTGTGCTGCATAATTCCTGCCTGCTCATCTACTTGATTATTGCCAGCTGAGCAGCATGATTTCTCAGAGCTGAGTTCCATGATTATTGCCTGACTGATTCTGCCTACTCAGCTCTTTGTTCATTGCCTCCAGAGGCACATGATCAGTGTATGACACCAAACATGATCAGCACATGATCAGTCACATGATCATGCATGATAAGCCACGTGATCAGTGCATGATCAGTCACGTGATCAGTGCATGATCAGTCACGTGATCAGTGCATGTAGCCACGTGATCAGTGCATGATCAGCCACGTGATCAGTGCATGATAGCCACGTGATCAGTGCATGATCAGCCACGTGATCAGTGCATGATCAGTCACGTGATCAGTGCATGATCAGCCACGTGATCAGTGCATGATCAGTCACGTGATCAGTGCATGATCAGTCACGTGATCAGTGCATGATCAGTCACGTGATCAGTGCATGGTAGCCACGTGATCATTGCATGATCAGCCACGTGATCAGTGCATGATAGCCACGTGATCAGTGCATGATCAGTCACGTGATCAGTGCATGATCAGCCACGTGATCAGTGCATGATCAATCACGTGATCAGTGCATGATCAGTCACGTGATCAGTGCATGATAGCACGTGATCAGTGCATGATCAGCCACGTGATCAGTGCATGATAGCCACGTGATCAGTGCATGATCAGTCACGTGATCAGTGCATGATCAGTCACGTGATCAGTGCATGATCAGCCACGTGATCAGTGCATGATCAGCCACGTGATCAGTGCATGATCAGTCACGTGATCAGTGCATGATCAGCCACGTGATCAGTGCATGATCAGCCACGTGATCAGTGCATGATAGCCACGTGATCAGTGCATGATCAGTCACGTGATCAGTGCATGATCAGCCACGTGATCAGTGCATGATCAGCCACGTGATCAGTGCATGATCAGCCACGTGATCAGTGCATGATAGCCACGTGATCAGTGCATGATCAGTCACGTGATCAGTGCATGATCAGTCACGTGATCAGTGCATGATCAGCCACGTGATCAGTGCATGATCAGTCACGTGATCAGTGCATGATAGCTACGTGATCATTGCATGATCAGCCACGTGATCAGTGCATGATAGCCACGTGATCAGTGCATGATCAGCCACGTGATCAGTGCATGATCAGCCACGTGATCAGTGCATGATCAGTCACGTGATCAGTATGATCAGCCACGTGATCAGTGCATGATAGCCACGTGATCAGTGCATGATCAGCCACGTGATCAGTGCATGATCAGTCACGTGATCAGTGCATGATCAGTCACGTGATCAGTGCATGATACCACGTGATCATGCATGATCAGTCACGTGATCGTGTGATCAGCCACGTGATCAGTGCATGATATCAGTGCATGATCAGCCACGTGATCAGTGCATGATAGCCACGTGATCAGTGCATGATCAGTCACGTGATAGTGCATGATCAGCCACGTGATCAGTGCATGATAGCCACGTGATCAGTGCATGATAGCCACGTGATCAGTGCATGATCAGTCACGTGATCAGTGCATGATCAGTCACGTGATCAGTGCATGATCAGCCACGTGATCAGTGCATGATCAGCCACGTGATCAGTGCATGATCAGTCACGTGATCAGTGCATGATCAGTCACGTGATCAGTGCATGATCAGTCACGTGATCAGTGCATGATCAGCCACGTGATCAGTGCATGATCAGTCACGTGACCAGTATATGATAGCCACGTGATCAGTGCATGACAGCCACGTGATCAGTGCATGATAGCCACGTGATCAGTGCATGATCAGTCACGTGATCAGTGCATGATCAGCCACGTGATCAGTGCATGATGCCACGTGATCAGTGCATGATCAGTCACGTGACAGTGTATGATCAGCCACGTGATCAGTGCATGGTCAGACACGTGAACAGTGTATGATCAGCCACGTGATCAGTGCATGATATCCAAGTGATCAGTGCATGATCAATCACGTGATCAGTGTATGATCAGCCACGTGAACAGTGCATGCTCAGTCACGTGATCAGGGCCTGCTGAGCTGCGTGATTACTGTCTGCTCATCTGCTTGACAATTGCCAGCTGAGCTGCACGATTCCTGCCTGTCATCTGCTTGACAATTGCCAGCTGTGCTGCGTAATTCCTGCCTGCTCAGCTGCTTGATTATTGCCAGCTGAGCAGCATGATTCCTCACAGCTGAGTTCCATGATTATTGCCTGCTGACTGTTTGATTCGTGCCTACTCAGCTCTTTGTTTATTGCCTCCAGAGGCACATGATCAGTGTATGATAGCAAACATGATCAGCGCATGATCAGTCACATGATCAGCGCCATTAAGTCACGTGATCACTACATGATAGTCATGTGATCAGTCCATGCTCAGTCACGGTATCAGTGCATGATCAGCCACGTGATCAGTGCATGATCAGCCACGTGATCAGTGCATGATCAGTCACGTGATCAGTGCATGGTACCTGCGTGATCATGCATGATCAGCCACGTGATCAGTGCATGATAGCCACGTGATCAGTGCATGATCAGCCACGTGATCAGTGCATGATCAGTCACGTGATCAGTGCATGATCAGCCACGTGATCAGTGCATGATCAGTCACGTGATCAGTGCATGATCAGCCACGTGATCAGTGCATGATAGCCACGTGATCAGTGCATGATAGCCACGTGATCAGTGCATGATCAGTCACGTGATCATGTGATCAGCCACGTGATCAGTGCATGATATCCACGTGATCAGTGCATGATAGCCACGTGATCAGTGCATGATCAGTCACGTGATCAGTGCATGATCAGTCACGTGATCAGTGCATGATCAGTCACGTGATCAGTGCATGATCAGCCACGTGATCAGTGCATGATAGCCACGTGATCAGTGCATGATCAGTCACGTGATCAGTGCATGATCAGTCACGTGATCAGTGCATGATCAGCCACGTGATCAGTGCATGATCAGCCACGTGATCAGTGCATGATCAGTCACGTGATCAGTGCATGATCAGCCACGTGATCAGTGCATGATCAGTTACGTGATCAGTGCATGATCAGTCACGTGACCAGTGCATGATAGCCACGTGATCAGTGCATGATCAGCCACGTGATCAGTGCATGATAGCCACGTGATCAGTGCATGATCAGCCACGTGATCAGTGCATGATCAGTCACGTGATCAGTGCATGATCAGTTACGTGATCAGTGCATGATCAGTCACGTAGTCAGTGCATGATAGCCACGTGATCAGTGCATGATCAGTCACGTGATCAGTGTATGATCAGCCACGTGATCAGTGCATGATAGCCACGTGATCAGTGCATGATCAGTCACGTGATCAGTGTGTGATCAGCCACGTGAACAGTGCATGCTCAGTCACGTGATCAGGGCCTGCTGAGCTGCGTGATTACTGTCTGCTCATCTGCTTGACAATTGCCAGCTGAGCTGCACGATTCCTGCCTGTCATCTGCTTGACAATTGCCAGCTGTGCTGCGTAATTCCTGCCTGCTCAGCTGCTTGATTATTGCCAGCTGAGCAGCATGATTCCTCACAGCTGAGTTCCATGATTATTGCCTGCTGACTGTTTGATTCGTGCCTACTCAGCTCTTTGTTCATTGCCTCCAGAGGCACATGATCAGTGTATGATAGCAAACATGATCAGTGCATGATCAGTCACATGATCAGTGCATGATAAGCCACGTGATCACTACATGATCAGTCATGTGATCAGTCCATGATCAGTCATGTGATCAGTGCATGATAGCCACGTGATCAGTGCATGATCAGCCACGTGATCAGTGCATGATGCCACGTGATCAGTGCATGATCAGTCACGTGATCAGTGCATGATAGCTACGTGATCAGTGCATGATCAGCCACGTGATCAGTGCATGATAGCCACGTGATCAGTGCATGATCAGCCACGTGATCAGTGCATGATCAGCCACGTGATCAGTGCATGACAGCACGTGATCAGTATGACCAGCCACGTGATCAGTGCATGATAGCCACGTGATCAGTGCATGATCAGTCACGTGATCAGTGCATGATCAGCCACGTGATCAGTGCATGACAGTCACGTGATCAGTATGATCAGCCACGTGATCAGTGCATGATAGCCACGTGATCAGTGCATGATCAGTCACGTGATCAGTGCATGATCAGCACGTGATCAGTGCATGATCAGCCACGTGATCAGTGCATGATCAGTCACGTGATCAGTGCATGATCAGTCACGTGATCAGTGCATGATAGCCACGTGATCAGTGCATGATCAGCCACGTGATCAGTGCATGATAGCCACGTGATCAGTGCATGATCAGCCACGTGATCAGTGCATGATCAGCACGTGATCAGTGCATGATCAGTCACGTGATCAGTGCATGATCAGTCACGTGATAGTGCATGATCAGCCACGTGATCAGTGCATGATATCAGTGCATGATAGTCACGTGATCAGTGCATGATAGCCACGTGATCAGTGCATGATCAGTCACGTGATAGTGTGATCAGCCACGTGATCAGTGCATGATATCCACGTGATCAGTGCATGATAGTCACGTGATCAGTGCATGATCAGTCACGTGATCAGTGCATGATCAGTCACGTGATAGTGTGTGATCAGCCACGTGATCAGTGCATGATCAGCCACGTGATCAGTGCATGATCAATTACGTGATCAGTGCATGATCAGTCACGTGACCAGTACATGGTTGCTACGTGATCGTGCATGATCAGCCACGTGAGCAGTGCATGATAGCCACGTGATCAGTGCATGATCAGTCACGTGATCAGTGCATGATCAGTCACGTGATCAGTGCATGATCATTTACGTGATCAGTGCATGATCAGTCACGTGACCAGTATATGGTAGCTACGTGATCATTGCATGACAGCCACGTGAGCAGTGCATGATAGCCACGTGATCAGTGCATGATCAGTTACGTGATCAGTGCATGATCAGCCACGTGATCAGTGCATGAGTGCCACGTGATCAGTGCATGATCAGTCACGTGATCAGTGCATGATCAGTCACGTGATCAGTGCATGATCAGCCACGTGATCAGTGCATGATCAGCCACGTGATCAGTGCATGATCAGTTACGTGATCAGTGCATGATCAGTCCCGTGATCAGTGCATGACAGCACGTGATCAGTGCATGATCAGCCACGTGATCAGTGCATGATAGCCACGTGATCAGTGCATGATCAGTCACGTGATCAGTGCATGATCAGCCACGTGATCAGTGCATGATCAGTCACGTGATCAGTGCATGATCAGACGTGATCAGTGCATGATCAGTTACGTGATCAGTGCATGATCAGCCACGTGATCAGTGCATGATAGCCACGTGATCAGTGCATGATAGCCAGTGATCAGTGCATGATCAGTCACGTGATCAGTGCATGATCAGCCACGTGATCAGTGCATGATAGCCACGTGATCAGTGCATGATCAGTCACGTGATCAGTGCATGATCAGTCACGTGATCAGTGCATGATCATTACATTGATCAGCCACGTGATCAGTGCATGATCAGCCACGTGATCAGTGCATGATCAGTCACGTGATCAGTGCATGATCAGTCACGTGATCAGTGCATGATCAGTCACGTGATCAGTGCATGGTAGCTACGTGATCAGTGCATGATCAGCCACGTGATCAGTGCATGATAGCCACGTGATCAGTGCATGATCAGTCACGTGATCAGTGCATGATCAGTCATGTGATCAGTGCATGGTAGCTGCGTGATCATGCATGATCAGCCACGTGATCAGTGCATGATAGCCACGTGATCAGTGCATGATCAGCCACGTGATCAGTGCATGATCAGTCACGTGATCAGTGCATGATCAGCCACGTGATCAGTGCATGATCAGGCACGTGATCAGTGCATGATCAGCCACGTGATCAGTGCATGATAGCCACGTGATCAGTGCATGATCAGTCACGTGATCAGTGCATGATCAGTCACGTGATCAGTGCATGATCAGCCACGTGATCAGTGCATGATCAGCCACGTGATCAGTGCATGATCAATTACGTGATCAGTGCATGATCAGTCACGTGACCAGTACATGGTAGCTACGTGATCATTGCATGATCAGCCACGTGATCAGTGCATGATAGCCACGTGATCAGTGCATGATCAGCCACGTGATCAGTGCATGATCAGTCACGTGATCAGTGCATGATCAGCCACGTGATCAGTGCATGATCAGGCACGTGATCAGTGCATGATCAGCCACGTGATCAGTGCATGATAGCCACGTGATCAGTGCATGATCAGTCACGTGATCAGTGCATGATCAGTCACGTGATCAGTGCATGATCAGCCACGTGATCAGTGCATGATCAGCCACGTGATCAGTGCATGATCAGTTACGTGATCAGTGCATGATCAGTCACGTGACCAGTACATGTAGCTACGTGATCATTGCATGATCAGCCACGTGAGCAGTGCATGATAGCCACGTGATCAGTGCATGATCAGCCACGTGATCAGTGCATGATCAGCCACGTGATCAGTGCATGATCAGTCACGTGATCAGTGCATGATCAGCCACGTGATCAGTGCATGTCAGCCACGTATCAGTGCATGATAGCACGTGATCAGTGCATGATCAGTCCCGTGATCAGTGCATGATCAGCCACGTGATCAGTGCATGATCAGCCACGTGATCAGTGCATGATCAGTCACGTGATCAGTGCATGATCAGTCACGTGATCAGTGTATGATCAGCCACGTGAACAGTGCATGCTCAGTCACGTGATCAGGGCCTGCTGAGCTGCGTGATTACTGTCTGCTCATCTGCTTGACAATTGCCAGCTGAGCTGCACGATTCCTGCCTGTCATCTGCTTGACAATTGCCAGCTGTGCTGCGTAATTCCTGCCTGCTCAGCTGCTTGATTATTGCCAGCTGAGCAGCATGATTTCTCACAGCTGAGTTCCATGATTATAGCCTGCTGACTGATTCGTGCCTACTCAGCTCTTTGTTCATTGCCTCCAGAGGCACATGATCAGTGTATGATAGCAAACATGATCAGCGCATGATCAGTCACATGATCAGTGCATGATAAGCCACGTGATCAGTGCATGATCAGTCATGTGATCAGTGCATGATCAGTCACGTGATCAGTGCATGATAGCTGCGTGATCAGTGCATGATCAGCCACGTGATCAGTGCATGATAGCCACGTGATCAGTGCATGATCAGTCACGTGATCAGTGCATGATCAGCCACGTGATCAGTGCATGATCAGCCACGTGATCAGTGCATGATCAGTCACGTGATCAGTGCATGATCAGTCACGTGACCAGTGCATGGTAGCTACGTGATCATTGCATGATCAGCCACGTGATCAGTGCATGATAGCCACGTGATCAGTGCATGATCAGCACGTGATCAGTGCATGATCAGCCACGTGATCAGTGCATGATCAGCCACGTGATCAGTGCATGATCAGCCACGTGATCAGTGCATGATAGCCACGTGATCAGTGCATGATCAGTCACGTGATCAGTGCATGATCAGCCACGTGATCAGTGCATGATAGCCACGTGATCAGTGCATGATAGCCACGTGATCAGTGCATGATCAGTCACGTGATCAGTGCATGATCAGTCACGTGATCAGTGCATGATCAGCCACGTGATCAGTGCATGATAGCCACGTGATCAGTGCATGATCAGTCACGTGATCAGTGCATGATCAGTCACGTGATCAGTGCATGATCAGCCACGTGATCAGTGCATGATAGCCACGTGATCAGTGCATGATCAGTCACGTGATCAGTGCATGATCAGCCACGTGATCAGTGCATGATCAGCCACGTGATCAGTGCATGATCAATTACGTGATCAGTGCATGATCAGTCACGTGATCAGTGCATGGTAGCTACGTGATCATTGCATGATCAGCCACGTGATCAGTGCATGATAGCCACGTGATCAGTGCATGATCAGTCACGTGATCAGTGCATGATCAGTCACGTGATCAGTGCATGATCAGTTACGTGATCAGTGCATGATCAGTCACGTGACCAGTGCATGGTAGCCACGTGATCAGTGCATGATCAGCCACGTGATCAGTGCATGATCAGCCACGTGATCAGTGCATGATCAGTCACGTGATCAGTGCATGATCAGCCACGTGATCAGTGCATGATAGCCACGTGATCAGTGCATGATCAGTCACGTGATCAGTGCATGATCAGTCACGTGATCAGTGCATGATCAGCACGTGATCAGTGCATGTCAGTCATGTATCAGTGCATGATAGCACGTGATCAGTGCATGATCAGTCCGTGATCAGTGTATGATCAGCCACGTGATCAGTGCATGATAGCCACGTGATCAGTGCATGATCAGTCACGTGATCAGTGCATGATCAGCCACGTGATCAGTGCATGATCAGCCACGTGATCAGTGCATACAACACGTGATCAGTGCATGATCAGCCACGTGATCAGTGCATGATAGCCACGTGATCAGTGCATGATCAGTCACGTGATCAGTGTATGAT
Organism: Bos javanicus; assembly: GCF_032452875.1. Classification (NCBI taxonomy): domain Eukaryota; kingdom Metazoa; phylum Chordata; class Mammalia; order Artiodactyla; family Bovidae; genus Bos; species Bos javanicus. The sequence continues at coordinate 33,360 of NW_026894079.1, read as the reverse complement.
CAGCCACGTGAACAGTGCATGCTCAGTCACGTGATCAGGGCCTGCTGAGCTGCGTGATTACTGTCTGCTCATCTGCTTGACAATTGCCAGCTGAGCTGCACGATTCCTGCCTGTCATCTGCTTGACAATTGCCAGCTGTGCTGCATAATTCCTGCCTGCTCAGCTGCTTGATTATTGCCAGCTGAGCAGCATGATTCCTCACAGCTGAGTTCCATGATTATTGCCTGACTGATTCGTGCCTACTCAGCTCTTTGTTCATTGCCTCCAGAGGCACATGATCAGTGTATGATAGCAAACATGATCAGCGCATGATCAGTCACATGATCAGTGCATGATAAGCCGTGATCAGTGCATGATAGTCACGTGATCAGTGCATGATCAGTCACGTGATCAGTGCATGATCAGCCACGTGATCAGTGCATGATCAGCCACGTGATCAGTGCATGATCAGCCACGTGATCAGTGCATGATAGCATGTGATCAGTGCATGATCAGTCACGTGATCAGTGCATGATCAGTCACGTGATCAGTGCATGATCAGCCACGTGATCAGTGCATGATCAGTCACCTGATGGGTGTATGATCAGTCACGTGACCAGTACATGGTAGCTACATGATCATTGCATGATCAGCCACGTGAGTAGTGCATGATAGCCACGTGATCAGTGCATGATCAGTCACGTGATCAGTGCATGATCAGTCATGTGATCAGTGCATGATCAGGCACGTGATCAGTGCATGATCAGCCACGTGATCAGTGCATGATAGCCACGTGATCAGTGCATGATCAGTCACGTGATCAGTGCATGATCAGTCACGTGATCAGTGCATGATCAGCCACGTGATCAGTGCATGATCAGCCACGTGATCAGTGCATGATCAGTCACGTGATCAGTGCATGATCAGTCACGTGATCAGTGCATGATCAGTCACGTGATCAGTGCATGATAGCTACGTGATCAGTGCATGATCAGCCACGTGATCAGTGCATGATAGCCACGTGATCAGTGCATGATCAGTCACGTGATCAGTGCATGATCAGTCACGTGATCAGTGCATGATAGCCACGTGATCATGCATGATCAGCCACGTGATCAGTGCATGATAGCCACGTGATCAGTGCATGATCAGACACGTGATCAGTGCATGATCAGTCACGTGATCAGTGCATGATCAGCCACGTGATCAGTGCATGATCAGTCACGTGATCAGTGCATGATCAGCCACGTGATCAGTGCATGATAGCCACGTGATCAGTGCATGATCAGTCACGTGATCAGTGCATGATCAGTCACGTGATCAGTGCATGATCAGCCACGTGATCAGTGCATGATCAGCCACGTGATCAGTGCATGATCAGTTACGTGATCAGTGCATGATCAGTCACGTGACCAGTACATGGTAGCTACGTGATCATTGCATGATCAGCCACGTGATCAGTGCATGATAGCCACGTGATCAGTGCATGATCAGCCACGTGATCAGTGCATGATCAGTCACGTGATCAGTGCATGATCAGCCACGTGATCAGTGCATGATCAGTCACGTGATCAGTGCATGATCAGCCACGTGATCAGTGCATGATAGCCACGTGATCAGTGCATGATCAGTCACGTGATCAGTGCATGATCAGTCACGTGATCAGTGCATGATCAGCCACGTGATCAGTGCATGATCAGCCACGTGATCAGTGCATGATCATTACGTGATCAGTGCATGATCAGTCACGTGATCAGTACATGTAGCTACGTGATCATTGCATGATCAGCCACGTGAGCAGTGCATGATAGCCACGTGATCAGTGCATGATCAGCCACGTGATCAGTGCATGATCAGCCACGTGATCAGTGCATGATCAGTCACGTGATCAGTGCATGATCAGCCACGTGATCAGTGCATGTCAGTCATGTATCAGTGCATGATAGCACGTGATCAGTGCATGATCAGTCCCGTGATCAGTGCATGATCAGCCACGTGATCAGTGCATGATCAGCCACGTGATCAGTGCATGATCAGCCACGTGATCAGTGCATGATCAGTCACGTGATCAGTGTATGATCAGCCACGTGAACAGTGCATGCTCAGTCACGTGATCAGGGCCTGCTGAGCTGGGTGATTACCGTCTGCTCATCTGCTTGACAATTGCCAGCTGAGCTGCACGATTCCTGCCTGTCATCTCTTGACAATTGCCAGCTGTGCTGCGTAATTCCTGCCTGCTCAGCTACTTGATTATTGCCAGCTGAGCAGCATGATTTCTCAGAGCTGAGTTCCATGATTATAGCCTGCTGACTGATTCGTGCCTACTCAGCTCTTTGTTCATTGCCTCCAGAGGCACATGATCAGTGTATGACACCAAACATGATCAGCGCATGATCAGTCACATGATCAGTGCATGATAAGCCACGTGATCAGTGCATGATCAGTCATGTGATCAGTGCATGATCAGTCATGTGATCAGTGCATGGTAGCTGCGTGATCAGTGCATGATCAGCCACGTGATCAGTGCATGATAGCCACGTGATCAGTGCATGATCAGTCACGTGATCAGTGCATGATCAGTCACGTGATCAGTGCATGATCAGTCACGTGATCAGTGCATGATCAGTTACGTGATCAGTGCATGATCAGTCACGTGACCAGTGCATGGTAGCTACGTGATCATTGCATGATCAGCCACGTGATCAGTGCATGATAGCCACGTGATCAGTGCATGATCAGCCACGTGATCAGTGCATGATCAGCCACGTGATCAGTGCATGATCAGCCACGTGATCAGTGCATGATCAGCCACGTGATCAGTGCATGATAGCCACGTGATCAGTGCATGATCAGTCACGTGATCAGTGCATGATCAGTCACGTGATCAGTGCATGATAGCCACGTGATCAGTGCATGATAGCCACGTGATCAGTGCATGATCAGTCACGTGATCAGTGCATGATCAGTCACGTGATCAGTGCATGATCAGCCACGTGATCAGTGCATGATAGCCACGTGATCAGTGCATGATCAGTCACGTGATCAGTGCATGATCAGTCACGTGATCAGTGCATGATCAGCCACGTGATCAGTGCATGATAGTCACGTGATCAGTGCATGATCAGTCACGTGATCAGTGCATGATCAGTCACGTGATCAGTGCATGATCAGCCACGTGATCAGTGCATGATCAATTACGTGATCAGTGCATGATCAGTCACGTGATCAGTACATGGTAGCTACGTGATCAGTGCATGATCAGCCACGTGATCAGTGCATGATAGCCACGTGATCAGTGCATGATCAGTCACGTGATCAGTGCATGATCAGTCACGTGATCAGTGCATGATCATTTACGTGATCAGTGCATGATCAGTCACGTGACCAGTACATGGTAGCTACGTGATCAGTGCATGATCAGCCACGTGAGCAGTGCATGATCAGCCACGTGATCAGTGCATGATCAGTCACGTGATCAGTGCATGATCAGCCACGTGATCAGTGCATGATAGCCACGTGATCAGTGCATGATCAGTCACGTGATCAGTGCATGATCAGTCACGTGATCAGTGCATGATCAGCACGTGATCAGTGCATGATCAGTCATGTATCAGTGCATGATAGCCCGTGATCAGTGCATGATCAGTCCCGTGATCAGTGTATGATCAGCCACGTGATCAGTGCATGATAGCCACGTGATCAGTGCATGATCAGTCACGTGATCAGTGCATGATCAGCCACGTGATCAGTGCATGATCAGCCACGTGATCAGTGCATACAGTCACGTGATCAGTGCATGATCAGCCACGTGATCAGTGCATGATAGCCACGTGATCAGTGCATGATCAGTCACGTGATCAGTGTATGATCAGCCACGTGAACAGTGCATGCTCAGTCACGTGATCAGGGCCTGCTGAGCTGCGTGATTACTGTCTGCTCATCTGCTTGACAATTGCCAGCTGAGCTGCACGATTCCTGCCTGTCATCTGCTTGACAATTGCCAGCTGTGCTGCATAATTCCTGCCTGCTCAGCTGCTTGATTATTGCCAGCTGAGCAGCATGATTTCTCACAGCTGAGTTCCATGATTATTGCCTGACTGATTCGTGCCTACTCAGCTCTTTGTTCATTGCCTCCAGAGGCACATGATCAGTGTATGACACCAAACATGATCAGCACATGATCAGTCACATGATCAATGCATGATAAGCCATGTGATCAGTGCATGATCAGTCACGTGATCAGTGCATGATCAGCCACGTGATCAGTGCATGATCAGTCACGTGATCAGTGCATGATAGCCACGTGATCAGTGCATGATCAGCCACGTGATCAGTGCATGATCAGTCACGTGATCAGTGCATGATCAGCCACGTGATCAGTGCATGATCAGTCACGTGACAGTGCATGTAGCTACGTGATCATTGCATGATCAGCCACGTGATCAGTGCATGATAGCCACGTGATCAGTGCATGATCAGTCACGTGATCAGTGCATGATCAGCCACGTGATCAGTGCATGATATCAGTGCATGATCAGCCACGTGATCAGTGCATGATAGCCACGTGATCAGTGCATGATCAGTCACGTGATACGTGTGTGATCAGCCACGTGATCAGTGCATGATATCCACGTGATCAGTGCATGATAGCCACGTGATCAGTGCATGATTAGTCACGTGATCAGTGCATGATCAGTCACGTGATACGTGTGTGATCAGCCACGTGATCAGTGCATGATGAGCCACGTGATCAGTGCAGGATCAATTACGTGATCAGTGCATGATCAGTCACGTGACCAGTACATGGTTGCTACGTGATCATTGCATGATCAGCCACGTGAGCAGAGCATGATAGCCACGTGATCAGTGCATGATCAGTCACGTGATCAGTACATGATCAGTCACGTGAACAGTGCATGATCATTTACGTGATCTGTGCATGATCAGTCACGTGACCAGTATATGGTAGCTACGTGATCATTCCATGACGAGCCACGTGAGCAGTGCATGATAGCCACGTGATGTGTGCATGATCAGTTACGTGAGCAGAGTATGATCAGCCACGTGATCAGTGCATGAGTGCCACGTGATCAGTGCATGATATGTCACGTGACAGGTGTGTGATCAGCCACGTGAACAGTGCATGTTCAGCCACGTGATCAGTGCATGATAGCCACGTGATCAGTGCATGATCAGACACGTGAACAGTGTATGATCAGCCACGTGATCAGTGCATGATATCCAAGTGATCAGTGCATGATCAATCACGTGATCAGTGTATGATCAGCCACGTGAACAGTGCATGCTCAGTCACGTGATCAGGGCCTGCTGAGCTGCGTGATTACTGTCTGCTCATCTGCTTGACAATTGCCAGCTGAGCTGCACGATTCCTGCCTGTCATCTGCTTGACAATTGCCAGCTGTGCTGCGTAATTCCTGCCTGCTCAGCTGCTTGATTATTGCCAGCTGAGCAGCATGATTCCTCACACCTGAGTTCCATGATTATTGCCTGCTGACTGTTTGATTCGTGCCTACTCAGCTCTTTGTTTATTGCCTCCAGAGGCACATGATCAGTGTATGATAGCAAACATGATCAGCGCATGATCAGTCACATGATCAGCGCCATTAAGTCACGTGATCACTACATGATAGTCATGTGATCAGTCCATGCTCAGTCACGGTATCAGTGCATGATCAGCCACGTGATCAGTGCATGATCTGTCACATGATTAGTGTATGATCATCCACGTGATCAGTGCATGGGCAGTCATGTGATCAGTGCATGATATAGACGTGATCAGTGCATGATCAGTCTCGTGATCAGTGCATGATAGCCACGTGATCAGTGCATGATCAGTCACCTGATGGGTGTATGATCATTCACGTGACCTGTACATGGTAGCTACATGATCATTGCATGATCAGCCACGTGAGTAGTGCATGATAGCCACGTGATCACTGCATGATCAGTCACGTGATCAGTGCATGATCAGTCATGTGACCAGTACATGGTAGCTGCGTGATCATGCATGATCAGCCACGTGATCAGTGCATGATCAGCCACGTGATCAGTGCATGATCAGCCACGTGATCAGTGCATGATCAGTCACGTGATCAGTGCATGATAGCCACGTGATCAGTGCATGATCAGCCACGTGATCAGTGCATGATAGCCACGTGATCAGTGCATGATCAGTCACGTGATCAGTGCATGATCAGTCACGTGATCAGTGCATGATCAGCCACGTGATCAGTGCATGATCAGCCACGTGATCAGTGCATGATCAGCCACGTGATCAGTGCATGATAGCCACGTGATCAGTGCATGATCAGTCACGTGATCAGTGCATGATCAGTCACGTGATCAGTGCATGATCAGCCACGTGATCAGTGCATGATCAGCCACGTGATCAGTGCATGATCAGTCACGTGATCAGTGCATGATCAGTCACGTGATCAGTGCATGATAGCCACGTGATCAGTGCATGATCAGCCACGTGATCAGTGCATGATAGCCACGTGATCAGTGCATGATCAGTCACGTGATCAGTGCATGATCAGCCACGTGATCAGTGCATGTCAGTCATGTATCAGTGCATGATAGCCCGTGATCAGTGCATGATCAGTCCCGTGATCAGTGCATGATCAGCCACGTGATCAGTGCATGATCAGCCACGTGATCAGTGCATGATCAGTCACGTGATCAGTGCATGATCAGTCACGTGATCAGTGTGTGATCAGCCACGTGAACAGTGCATGCTCAGTCACGTGATCAGGGCCTGCTGAGCTGCGTGATTACTGTCTGCTCATCTGCTTGACAATTGCCAGCTGAGCTGCACGATTCCTGCCTGTCATCTGCTTGACAATTGCCAGCTGTGCTGCGTAATTCCTGCCTGCTCATCTGCTTGATTATTGCCAGCTGAGCAGCATGATTTCTCACAGCTGAGTTCCATGATTATAGCCTGCTGACTGATTCGTGCCTACTCAGCTCTTTGTTCATTGCCTCCAGAGGCACATGATCAGTGTATGACACCAAACATGATCAGTGCATGATCAGTCACATGATCAGTGCATGATAAGCCACGTGATCAGTGCATGATCAGTCATGTGATCAGTGCATGATCAGTCACGTGATCAGTGCATGGTAGCTGCGTGATCAGTGCATGATCAGCCACGTGATCAGTGCATGATAGCCACGTGATCAGTGCATGATCAGTCACGTGATCAGTGCATGATCAGTCACGTGATCAGTGCATGATCAGTCACGTGATCAGTGCATGATCAATTACTGATCAGTGCATGATCAGTCACGTGACAAGTGCATGGTAGCTACGTGATCATTGCATGATCAGCCACGTGATCAGTGCATGATAGCCACGTGATCAGTGCATGATAGCCACGTGATCAGTGCATGATCAGTCACGTGATACGTGTGTGATCAGCCACGTGATCAGTGCATGATATCCACGTGATCAGTGCATGATAGCCACGTGATCAGTGCATGATTAGTCACGTGATCAGTGCATGATCAGTCACGTGATCGTGTGTGATCAGCCACGGATCAGTGCGTGATGAGCCCGTGATCAGTGCATGATCAATTACGTGATCAGTGCATGATCAGTCACGTGACCAGTGCATGGTAGCTACGTGATCAGTGCATGATCAGCCACGTGATCAGTGCATGATAGCTACGTGATCAGTGCATGATCAGCCACGTGATCAGTGCATGATAGCCACGTGATCAGTGCATGATCAGTCACGTGATCATGTGTGATCAGCCACGTGATCAGTGCATGATCAGCCACGTGATCAGTGCATGATCAGCCACGTGATCAGTGCATGATAGCCACGTGATCAGTGCATGATCAGTCACGTGATCAGTGCATGATCAGCCACGTGATCAGTGCATGATCAGCCACGTGATCAGTGCATGATCAGTCACGTGATCAGTGCATGATCAGTCACGTGACCAGTGCATGGTAGCTACGTGATCAGTGCATGATCAGCCACGTGATAGTGCATGATAGCCACGTGATCAGTGCATGATCAGTCACGTGATCAGTGCATGATCAGTCACGTGATCAGTGCATGATCAGGCACGTGATCAGTGCATGATCAGCCACGTGATCAGTGCATGATAGCCACGTGATCAGTGCATGATCAGTCACGTGATCAGTGCATGATCAGTCACGTGATCAGTGCATGATCAGCCACGTGATCAGTGCATGATCAGCCACGTGATCAGTGCATGATCAATTACGTGATCAGTGCATGATCAGTCACCTGATCAGTGCATGATCATTCACGTGATCTGTGCATGATAGCTACATGATCATTGCATGATCAGCCACGTGATCAGTGCATGATAGCCACGTGATCAGTGCATGATCAGTCACGTGATCAGTGCATGATCAGTCATGTGATCAGTACATGGTAGCTGCGTGATCATGCATGATCAGCCACGTGATCAGTGCATGATAGCCACGTGATCAGTGCATGATCAGACACGTGATCAGTGCATGATCAGTCACGTGATCAGTGCATGATCAGCCACGTGATCAGTGCATGATCAGTCACGTGATCAGTGCATGATCAGCCACGTGATCAGTGCATGATAGCCACGTGATCAGTGCATGATCAGTCACGTGATCAGTGCATGATCAGTCACGTGATCAGTGCATGATCAGTCACGTGATCAGTGCATGATCAGTCACGTGACCAGTACATGGTAGCTACGTGATCAGTGCATGATCAGCCACGTGATCAGTGCATGATAGCCACGTGATCAGTGCATGATCAGCCACGTGATCAGTGCATGATCAGTCACGTGATCAGTGCATGATCAGCCACGTGATCAGTGCATGATCAGGCACGTGATCAGTGCATGTCCAGCCACGTGATCAGTGCATGATAGCCACGTGATCAGTGCATGATCAGTCACGTGATCAGTGCATGATCAGTCACGTGATCAGTGCATGATCAGCCACGTGATCAGTGCATGATCAGCCACGTGATCAGTGCATGATCAATTACGTGATCAGTGCATGATCAGTCACGTGATCAGTACATTGTAGCTACGTGATCATTGCATGATCAGCCACGTGAGCAGTGCATGATAGCCACGTGATCAGTGCATGATCAGCCACGTGATCAGTGCATGATCAGCCACGTGATCAGTGCATGATCAGTCACGTGATCAGTGCATGATCAGCCACGTGATCAGTGCATGTCAGTCATGTATCAGTGCATGATAGCACGTGATCAGTGCATGATCAGTCCCGTGATCAGTGCATGATCAGCCACGTGATCAGTGCATGATCAGCCACGTGATCAGTGCATGATCAGTCACGTGATCAGTGCATGATCAGTCACGTGATCAGTGTGTGATCAGCCACGTGAACAGTGCATGCTCAGTCACGTGATCAGGGCCTGCTGAGCTGCGTGATTACTGTCTGCTCATCTGCTTGACAATTGCCAGCTGAGCTGCACGATTCCTGCCTGTCATCTGCTTGACAATTGCCACCTGTGCTGCGTAATTCCTGCCTGCTCATCTACTTGATCATTGCCAGCTGAGCAGCATGATTTCTCAGAGCTGAGTTCCATGATTATTGCCTGCTGACTGATTCCTGCCTACTCAGCTCTTTGTTCATTGCCTCCAGAGGCACATGATCAGTGTGACACCAAACATGATCAGCACATGATCAGTCACATGATCAATGCATGATAAGCCACGTGATCAGTGCATGATCAATTATGTGATCAGTGCATGATCAGTCATGTGATCAGTACATGGTAGCTGCGTGATCAGTGCATGATCAGCCACGTGATCAGTGCATGATAGCCACGTGATCAGTGCATGATCAGTCACGTGATCAGTGCATGATCAGTCACGTGATCAGTGCATGATCAGTCACGTGATCAGTGCATGATCAGTTACGTGATCAGTGCATGATCAGTCACGTGACCAGTGCATGGTAGCCGTGATCATTGCATGATCAGCCACGTGATCAGTGCATGATAGCCACGTGATCAGTGCATGATAGCCAGGTGATTAGTGCATGATCAATCACGTGATACGTGTGAGATCAGCCACGTGATCAGTGCATGTTATCCACGGGATCAGTGCAGGATAGCCACGTGATCACTTCATGATTATTTACGTGATCTGTACATGATCAGTCACGTGATACGTGTGTGATCAGCCACCGGATCAGTGTGTGATGAGCCATGTGATCAGAGCAGGATCAATTACGTGATCAGTGCATGATCAGTCACATAACCAGTACATGGTAGCTACGTGATCATTGCGTGATCAGCCACGTGATCAGTGCATGATAGCTACGTGATCAGTGCATGATAGCCACATGATCAGTGCATGAGAGCCACGTGATCAGTGCATGATCAGTCACGTGATACATGTGTGATCAGTCACATCATCAGTGCATGATGAGCCACGTGATCAGTGCAAGATCAATTACGTGATCAGTGCATGATCAGTCACGTGACCAGTACATGGTTGTTACGTGATCCTTGCATGATCAGCCACGTGAGCAGAGCATGATAGCCACGTGATTAGTGCATGATCAGTCACGTGATCAGTACATGATCAGTCACTTGAACAGTGCATGATCATTGACGTGATCTGTGCATGATCAGTCACGTGACCAGTATATGGTAGCTACGTGATCATTCCATGACGAGCCACGTGAGCAGTGCATGATAGCCCCGTGATGTGTGCATTATCAGTTACGAGAGCAGAGTATGATCAGCCAGGTGATCAGTGCATGAGTGCCACGTGATCAGTGCATGATATGTCACGTGACAGGTGTGTGATCAGCCACGTGAACAGTGCATGTTCAGCCACGTGATCAGTGCATGATAGCCATGTGAACAGTGCATGATCAGTTACCTGAGCAGTGTATGATCAGCCACGTGATCAGTGCATGGTCAGACCCGTGAACAGTGTATGATCAGCCACGTGATCAGTGCATGATATCCAAGTGATCAGTGCATGATCATCACGTGATCAGTGTATGATCAGCCACGTGAATAGTGCATGCTCAGTCACGTGATAAGGGCCTGCTGAGCTGCGTGATTACTGTCTGCTCATCTGCTTGAAAATTGCCAGCTGAGCTGCATGATTCCTGCCTGTCATCTGCTTGACAATTGCCAGCTGTGCTTCGTAATTCCTGCCTGCTCAGCTGATTGATTATTGCCAGCTGAGCAGCATGATTCCTCACACCTGAGTTCCATGATTATTGCCTGCTGACTGTTTGATTCGTGCCTACTCAGCTCTTTGTTTATTGCCTCCAGAGGCACATGATCAGTGTATGATAGCAAACATGATCAGCGCATGATCAGTCACATGATGAGAGCCATTAAGTCACGTGATCACTACATGATAGTCATGTGATCAGTCCATGCTCAGTCATGGTATCAGTGCATGATCAGCCACGTGATCAGTGCATGATCAGCCAGGTGATCATTTCATGATAGCTATGTGATCAGTTCATGATTTGTCACGTGATCTGTGCATGACCAGGCAGGTGATCAGTGTATGATCAGCGAAGTGATCAATGCATGATCCATCACCTAATGGGTGTATGATCAGTCACCTGACCGGTACATGGTAGCTACATGATCATTGCATGATCAGCCACGTGAGTAGTGCATGATCGCCACGTGATCAGTGCATGATCAATCACATGTTCAGTGCATGATCAGTCATGTAATCTGTGCATGACCAGGCAACTGATCAGTGTATGACCAGCCAAGTGATCAGTGCATGAGAGACACGTGATCAGTGCATGATCAGTGACGTGATCAGTGCATGATCAGTCACGTGATCAGTGGATGAGCAGCCACGTGAGCAATGCATGATCAGCCACATGATCAGTGCATGATCAATTACGTGATCAGTGCATGATCAGTCACCTGATGGGTGTATGATCATTCACGTGACCTGTACATGGTAGCTACATGATCATTGCATTATCAGACACGTGAGTAGTGCACGATAGCCACGTGATCACTGCATGATCAGTCACGTGATCAGTGCATGATCAGTCATGTGACCAGTACATGGTAAATGCGTGATCATCGCATGATCAGCCACGTGATCAGTGCATGATCAGTCACGTGATCAGTGGATGATCAGCCACGTGATCAATGCATGATCAGCCACATGATCTGTGCATGATCAATTACGTGATCAGTGCATGATCAGTCACGTGAGAAGTACATGGTAGCTACGTGAGCATTGCCAGATCAACCACGAGAGCAGTGCATGATAGCCACGTGATCAGTGCATGATCAGCCATGTGATCAGTGCATGATCAGTCACGTGATCAGTGCATGGTCAGTCACGTGATCAGTGCATTATCATCCACGTGATCAGTGCATGTGGAGTCATGTAGTCAATGCCTGATAGCGCCGTGATCAGTGCACGATCAGTCCCGTGATGAGTGTATGTTCAGCCAAGTGATCAGTGCAAGACAGCTACGTGATCAGTGCATGATCAGTCACATTATCAGTGCATGATCAGTCACGTGATAGGTGTGTGAAAAGCCATGTGAACAGTGCATGCTCAGTCACGTGATCAGGGACTGCTGAGCTGCGTGATTACTGTCTGCTCATCTGCTTGACAATTTCCAGCTGAGCTGCACGATTCCTGCCTGTCATCTCCTTGACAATTGCCACCTGTGCTGCGTAATTCCTGCCTGCTCATCTACTTGATTATTGCCAGCTGAGCAGCATGATTTCTCAGAGTTGAGTTCCACGATTATAGCCTGCTGACTGACTCCTGCCTACTCAGCTCTATGTTCATTGCCTCCAGAGGCACATGATCCGTTGTGACACCAAACATGATCAGCACATGATCAGTCACATGATCAATGCATGATAAGCCAGGTGATCAGTGCATGATCAATTATGTGATCAGTGCATGATCAGTCATGTGACCAGTACATGGTAGCTGCGTGATCATTGCATGATCAGCCACGTGAGCAGTGCATGATCAGCCACGTGATCAGTGCATGATCAGTCACGTGACCAGTATATGGTAGCTAGGTGATCATTTCATGATCAGCCATGTGATCTTTGCATGATAGCCATGTGATAACTGCATGATAGCCACGTGATCAGTGCATGATCAGTCACGTGATCAGTGCATGGTCAGACACGTGAAGAGTGTATGATCAGCCACGTGATCAGTGCATGATATCCAAGTGATCAGTGCATGATCAATCACCTGATCAGTGTATGATCAGCCAGGTGAACAGTGCATGCTCAGTCACGTGATCAGGGCCTGCTGAGCTGCGTGATTACTGTCTGCTCATCTGCTTGACAATTGCCAGCTGAGCTGCACGATTCCTGCCTGTCATCTGCTTGACAATTGCCACCTGTGCTTCGTAATTCCTGCCTGCTCAGCTGCTTGATTATTGCCAGCTGAGCAGCATGATTCCTCACACCTGAGTTCCATGATTATTGTCTGCTGACTGTTTGATTCGTGCCTACTCAGCTCTTTGTTTATTGCCTCCAGAGGCAAATGATCAGTGTATGATAGCAAACATGATCAGCGCATGATCAGTCACATGATGAGAGCCATTAAGTCACGTGATCACTACATGATAGTCATGTGATCAGTCCATGCTCAGTCACGGTATCAGTGCATGATCAGCCACGTGATCAGTGCATGATCAGCCAGGTGATCAGTTCATGATAGCTATGTGATCAGTTCATGATTTGTCACGTGATCTGTGAATGACCAGGCAGGTGATCAGTGTATGATCAGCGACGTGATCAATGCATGATCGGTCACCTAATGGGTGTATGATCAGTCACCTGACCGGTACATGGTAGCTACATGATCATTGCATGATCAGCCACGTGAGTAGTGCATGATAGCCACGTGATCAGTGCATATTCAATCACGTGTTCAGTGCATGATCAGTCATGTAATCTGTGCATGACCAGGCACCTGATCAGTGTATGACCAGCCAAGTGATGAGTGCATGATAGCCACGTGATCAGTGCATGAACAGTGACGTGATCAGTGCATGATCAGTCACGTGATCAGTGGATGATCAGCCACGTGATCAGTGCATGATCAGCCACATGATCAGTGCATGATCAATTACGTGATCAGTGCATGATCAGTCACGTGACCAGTACATGGTAGCTACGTGATCATTTCCAGATCAGCCACGTGAGGAGAGCATGATAGCCACGTGATCAGTGCATGATCAGTCACGTGAACAGTGCATGATCATTTACATGATCTTTGCATGATCAGTCACGTGACCAGTATATGGTAGCTACGTGATCATTCGATGACGAGCCACGTGAGCAGCGCATGATAGCCACGTGATGTGTGCATAATCAGTTACATGAGCAGAGTATGATCAGCCACGTGATCAGTGCATGAGTGCCTCGTGATCAGTGCATGATCAACCACGTGATCAGTGCATGATCAGCCACATGACCAGTGCATGATCAATTACATGATCAGTGCATGGTCAGTCACGTGATCAGTGCATGATCATCACGTGGTCAGTGCATGTGGAGTCATGTAGTCAATGCATGATAGCGCCGTAATCAGTGGACGATCAGTCCCGTGATGAGTGTATGATCAGCCAAGTGATCAGTGAAAGATATCTACGTGAGCAGTGCATGATCAGTTACATGATCAGCGCATGATCAGCCACGTCATCAGTGCATGATAGCCACTTGAGCAGTGCATACAATTACGTGATCAGTGCATGATCATTCACGTGATAGGTGTGTGATCAGCGACGTGAACAGTGCATGCTCAGTCACGTTATCAGGGCCTGCTGAGCTGCGTGATTACTGTCTGCTCATGTGCTTGAAAATTGCCAGCTGAGATGTACGATTCCTGCCTGTCATCTCCTTCACAATTGCCACCTGTGCTGCATAATTCCTGCCTGCTCATCTACTTGATTATTGCCAGCTGAGCAGCATGATTTCTCAGAGCTGAGTTCCATGATTATAGCCTGCCTACTCAGCTCTTTGTTCATTGCCTCCAGATGCACATGATCAGTGTGTGACACCAAATATAATCAGCACATGATCAGTCACATGATGAATGCATGATAAGCCAGGTGATCAGTGCATGATCAATTACGTGATCAGTGCATGATCAGTCATGTAACCACTACATGGTAGCTGCGTGATCACTGCATGATCAGCCAGGTGAGCAGTGCATGATAGCCACGTGATCAGTGCATGATCAGTCACGTGATCAGTGCATGATCAGTCATGTGTTCAGTGCATGATCAGCCACGTGATCAGTGCATGATCAATTACGTGATCAGTGCATGATCACTCACGGGACCAGTACATGGTAGCTACGTGATCATTGCATGATCAGCCACGTGATCAGTGCATGATCAATTACGTGATCAGTGCATGATCAGTTACGTGAGCAGTGTATGATCAGCCACGTGATCAGTGCATGGTCAGACCCGTGAACAGTGTATGATTAGCCACGTGATCAATGCATGATATCCAAGTGATCAGTGCATGATCAATCACGTGATCAGTGTATGATCAGCCACGTGAACAGTGCATGCTCAGTCATGTGACCAGGGCCTGCTGATCTGCATGATTACTGTCTGCTCATCTGCTTGACAATTGCCAGCTGAGCTGCATGATTCCTGCCTGTCATCTGCTTGACAATTGCCAGCTGTGCTGCGTAATTCCTGCCTGCTCAGCTGCTTGATTATTGCCAGCTGAGCAGCATGATTCCTCACAGCTGAGTTCCATGATTGTTGCCTGCTGACTGTTTGATTCGTGCCTACTCAGCTCTTTGTTTATTGCCTCCAGAGGCACATGATCAGTGTATGATAGCAAACATGCTCAGCCCTTGATCAGTCACATGGTCAGCACCATTAAGTCACGTGATCACTACATGATAGTCATGTGATCAGTCCATGCTCAGTCATGGTATCAATGCATGATCAGCCACGTGATCAGTGCATGATAGCCACGTGATCATTGCAAGACAGCTACGTGATCAGTGCATGATCAGTCACCTGATGGGTGTATGATGATTCACGTGACCTGTACATGGTAGCTACATGAACATTGCATGATCAGCCACGTGAGTAGTGCATGATAGCCACGTGATCACTGCATGATCAGTCACGTGATCAGTGCATGATCAGTCATGTGACCAGTACATGGTAGTTGCGTGATGATCACATGATCAGCCACGTGAGCAGTGCATGATAGCCACGTGATCAGTGCATGAACAGACACGAGATCAGTGCATGATCAGTCACGTGGACAGTGCATGATCAGCCACGTGATCAGTGCAGGACCAGGCACGTGATCAGTGTATGTCCAGCCATGTGATCAGTGCATGATAGCCACGTGATAAGTGCATGATCAGTCACATGATCAGTGCATGATCAGTCACGTGATAGGTGTGTGATCAGCCACGTGAACAGTGCATGCTCAGTCACGTGATCAGGGCCTGCTGAGCTGCGTGATTACTGTCTGCTCATCTACTTGACCATTTCCAGCTGAGCTGCACGATTCCTGCCTGTCATCTCCTTGACAATTGCCACCTGTGCTGCGTAATTCCTGCCTGCTCATCTACTTGATTATTGCCAGCTGAGCAGCATGATTTCTCAGAACAGAGTTCCATGATTATAGCCTGCTGATGATTCCTGCCTACTCAGCCCTATGTTCATTGCCTCCAGAGGCACATGATCAGTGTGTGACACCAAACATGATCAGCACATGATCAGTCACATGATCAATGCATGATAAGCCAGGTGATCAGTGCATGATCAATTACGTGATCAGTGCATGATCAGTCATGTGACCAGTACATGGTAGCTGCGTGATCATTGCATGATCAGCCACGTGATCAGTGCATGATCAGCCACGTGATTAGTGCATGATGAGTCACGTAATCTGTGCATGATCAGTCACGTGATCTGTGCATGATCAGTCACGTGATCAGTGCATGATCAATTACCTGATCATTGCATGATCAGTCACGTGACCAGTGCATGGTAGCTTCGTGATCATTGCATGATCAGCCACGTGAGCACTGCATGATAGCCACGTGATCAGTGCATGATAGCCACGTGATTAGTGCATGATCAATCACGTGATACGTGTGAGATCAGCCACGTGATCAGTGCATGTTAGCCACGGGATCAGTGCAAGATAGCCACGTGATCACTTCATGATTATTTACGTGATCTGTACATGATCAGTCACGTGATACGTGTGTGATCAGCCACCGGATCAGTGCGTGATGAGCCATGTGATCAGTGCAGGATCAATTACGTGATCAGTGCATGATCAGTCACATAACCAGTACATGGTAGCTACGTGATCATTGCGTGATCATCACGTGATCAGTGTATAATCAGCCAGGTGAACACTGCATGCTCAGTCACGTGATAAGGGCCTGCTGAGCTGCGTGATTACTGTCTGCTCATCTGCTTGACAATTGCCAGCTGAGCTGCATGATTCCTGCCTGTCATCTGCTTGACAATTGCAAGCTGTGCTTCGTAATTCCTGCCTGCTCAGCTGCTTGATTATTGCCAGCTGAGCAGCATGATTCCTCACACCTGAGTTCCATGATTATTGCCTGCTGACTGTTTGATTCGTGCCTACTCAGCTCTTTGTTTATTGCCTCCAGAGGCAAATGATCAGTGTATGATAGCAAACATGATCAGCGCATGATCAGTCACATGATCAGAGCCATTAAGTCACGTGATCACTACATGATAGTCATGTGATCAGTCCATGCTCAGTCACGGTATCAGTGCATGATCAGCCACGTGATCATTTCATGATAGCTATGTGATCAGTTCATGATTTGTCACGTGATCTGTGCATGACCAGGCAGGTGATCAGTGTACGATCAGCGACGTGATCAATGCATGATCCATCACCTAATGGGTGTATGATCAGTCACCTGACCGGTACATGGTAGCTACATGATCATTGCATGATCAGCCACGTGAGTAGTGCATGATAGCCACATGATCAGTGCATGATCAATCACGTGTTCAGTGCATGATCAGTCATGTAATCTGTGCATGACCAGGCACGTGATCAGTGTATGACCAGCCAAGTGATCAGTGCATGATAGCCACGTGATCAGTGCATAATCAGTGACGTGATCAGTGCATGATCAGTCACGTGATCAGTGGATGATCAGCCACGTGATCAGTGCATGATCAGCCACATGATCAGTGCATGATCAATTACGTGATCAGTGCATGATCAGTCACCTGATGGGTGTATGATCATTCACGTGAACTGTACATGGTAGCTACATGATCATTGCATGATCAGACACGTGAGTAGTGCACGATAGCCACGTGATCACTGCATGATCAGTCACGTGATCAGTGCATGATCAGTCATGTGACCAGTACATGGTAGCTGCGTGATCATCGCATGATCAGCCACGTGAGCAGTGCATGATAGCCACGTGATCAGAGCACGATCAGACACGAGATCAGTGCATGATCAGTCACGTGATCAGTGCATGATCAGCCACGTGATCAGTGCAGGACCAGGCACGTGATCAGTGTATGTCCAGCCAAGTGATCAGTGCATGATAGCCACGTGATCAGTGCATGATCAGTCACGTGACCAGTACATGGTAGCTATGTGATCATTGCCAGATCAGCCACGTGAGCAGTGCTTGATAGCCACGTGATCAGTGCATGATCAGCCATGTGATCAGTGAATGATCAGTCACGTGATCAGTGCATGATCAGCCACGTGATCAGTGCAGGACCAGTCACGTGATCAATGTATGTCCAGCCAAGTGAGCAGTGCTTGATAGCCACGTGATCAGTGCATGATCAGTCACGTGATCAGTGCATGATCAGTCACGTGATCAGTGTATGATCAGCCACGTGATCAGTGCATGATCAGCCACATGATCAGTGCATGATCAGCCACGTGAACAGTGCATGCTCAGTCACGTGATCTGGGCCTGCTGAGCTGCGTGATTACTGTCTGCTCATCTGCTTGACAATTGCCAGCTGAGCTGCAGGATTCCTGCCTGTCATCTGCTTGACAATTGTCAGCTGTGCTGCGTAATTCCTGCCTGCTCAGCTGATTGATTATTGCCAGCTGAGCAGCATGATTCCTCACACCTGAGTTCCATGATTATTGCCTGCTGACTGTTTGATTCGTGCCTACTCAGCTCTTTGTTTATTGCCTCCAGAGGCACATGATCAGTGTATGATAGCAAACATGATCAGCGCATGATCAGTCACATGATCAGCGCCATTAAGTCACGTGATCACTACATGATAGTCATGTGATCAGTCCATGCTCAGTCACGGTATCAGTGCATGATCAGCCACGTGATCAGTGCATGATCTGTCACATGATTAGTGTATGATCAGTCACCTGATGGGTGTATGATCATTCACGTGACCTGTACATGGTAGCTACATGATCATTGCATGATCAGCCACGTGAGTAGTGCATGATAGCCACGTGATCAGTGAATGATCAGTCACGTGTTCAGTGCATGATCAGTCATGTAATCTGTGCATGACCAGGCACGTGATCAGTGTATGACCAGCCAAGTGATCAGTGCATGATAGCCACGTGATCAGTGCATGATCAGTCACGTGATCAGTACATGATCAGTTACGTGAACAGTGCATGATCATTTACGTGATCTGTGCATGATCAGTCACGTGACCAGTATATTGTAGCTACGTGATCATTGCATGAACAGCCGCGTGAGCAGTGCATGATAGCCACGTGATCAGTGCATGATCTGTCACATGATCAGTGTATGATCATCCGGGTGATCAGTGCATGGGCAGTCATGTGATCAGTGCATGAAATAGACGTGATCAGTGCATGATCAGTCTCGTGATCAGTGTATGATCAACCACGTGATCAGTGCACGATAGCCAGGTAATGAGTGCATGATAGCCAGATGATCAGTGCATTATCAGTCACGTGATCAGTGTATAATCAGCCAAGTAATCAGTGCATGATAGCCAACTGATCAGTGTATGATCAGCCACGTGATCAGTGCATGATCAGCCAAATGATCAGTGCATGATCAATTACGTGATCAGTGCAGGATCAGCCACGTGATCAGTGCATGATCAGTCACGTGATCAGTGCATGGTCAGTCACCTGATAAGTGCATGATCATCGACGTGATCAGTGCATGTGGAGTCATGTAGACAATGCATGATAGCGCCGTGATCAGTTCATGATCAGTCCCGTGATGAGTGTATGATCAGCCAAGTGATCAGTGCAAGATAGGTACGTGATCAGTGCATGATCAGCCACGTCATCAGTTCATGATAGCCACGTGAGCAGTGCATACCATTACGTGATCAGTGCATGCGCAATCACGTGATCAGTGCATGAGAGCCACGTGATCAGTGCATGATCAGTCACGTGATAGGTGT
This sequence comes from Bos javanicus, assembly GCF_032452875.1. NCBI lineage: Eukaryota > Metazoa > Chordata > Mammalia > Artiodactyla > Bovidae > Bos > Bos javanicus. The sequence continues at coordinate 12,935 of NW_026894079.1, read as the reverse complement.
GTGATCAGCCAAGTGAACAGTGCATGCTCAGTCACGTGATAAGGGCCTGCTGAGCTGCGTGATTACTGTCTGCTCATCTGCTTGACAATTGCCAGCTGAGCTGTACGATTCCTGCCTGTCATCTCCTTGACAATTGCCACCTGTGCTGCATAATTCCTGCCTGCTCATCTACTTGATTATTGCCAGCTGAGCAGCATGATTTATCAAAGGTGAGTTCCATGATTATAGCCTGCTGACTGTTTGATTCCTGCCTACTCAGCTCTTTGTTCATTGCCTGCAGATGCACATGATCAGTGTGTGACACCAAACATGATCAGCACATGATCAGTCACATGATTAATGCATGATAAGCCAGGTGATCAGTGCATGATCAATTATGTGATCAGTGCATGATCAGTCATGTGACCAGTACATCGTAGCTGTGTGATCATTGCATGATCAGCCACGTGAGCAGTGCATGATCAGTCAAGTGATACGTGTGTGATCAGCCACATGATCAGTGCATGATATCCTCGTGATCAGTGCAGGATAGCCACGTGATCACTTCATGATTATTCACGTGATCTGTACATGATCAGTCACGTGATACGTGTGTGATCAGCCACCTGATCAGTGCGTGATGAGCCATGTGATCAGTGCAGGATCAATTACGTGTTCAGTGCATGATCAGTCACGTGAACAGTACATGGTAGATACGTGAACATTGCGTGATCAGCCACGTGATCAGTGCATGATAGCCACGTGATCAGTGCATGATAGCCACGTGATCAGTGCATGAGAGCCACATGATCAGTGCATGATGAGCCACGTGATCAGTGCAGGATCAATTACGTGATCAGTGCAGGATCAGTCACGTGCCCAGTACATGGTTGCTAGGTGATCGTTGCATGATCAGCCACTTGAGCAGAGCATGAAAGCCACGTGATCAGTGCATGATCAGTCACGTGATCAGTACATGATCAGTCACGTGAACAGTGCATGATCATTTACGTGATCTGTGCATGATCAGTCACGTGACCAGTATATGGTAGCTATGTGATCATTCCATGACGAGCCACGTGAGTAGTGCATGATAGCCACGTGATGTGTGCATGATGAGTTACGTGAACAGAGTATGATCAGCCACGTGATCAGTGCATGAGTGCCACGTGATCAGTGCAAGATATGTCACGTGACAGGTGTGTGATCAGCCACGTGAACAGTGCATGTTCAGCCGCGTGATCAGTCCATGATAGCCACGTGATCAGTGCATGATCAGTTACCTGAGCACTGTATGATCAGCCACGTGATCAGTGCATGGTCAGACACGTGAACAGTGTATGATCAGCCATGTGATCAATGCATGATATCCAAGTGATCAGTGCATGATCATCACGTGATCAGTGTATGATCAGCCACGTGAACAGTGCATGCTCAGTCACGTGATCAGGACCTGCTGAGCTGCGTGATTACTGCCTGCTCATCTGCTTGACAATTGCCAGCTGAGCAGCATGATTCCTCACACCTGAGTTCCATGATTATTGCCTGCTGACTGTTTGATTCGTGCCTACTCAGCTCTTTGTTTATTGCCTCCAGAGGCACAGGATCAGTGTATGATAACAAACATGATCAGCGCATGATCAGTCACATGATCAGAGCCATTAAGTCACGTGATCACTACATGATAGTCATGTGATCAGTCCATGCTCACTCACGGTATCAGTGCATGATCAGCCATGTGATCAGTGCATGATCAGCCAGGTGATCAGTTCATGATAGCTATGTGATCAGTTCATGATTTGTCACGTGATCTGTGCATGACCAGGCAGGTGATCAGTGTATGATCAGCCACGTGAACAGTGCATGATAGCCACGTGATCAGTGCATGATCCGTCACCTGATGGGTGTATGTTCAGTCACCTGACCGGTACATGGTAGCTATATGATCATTGCATGATCAGCCACGTGAGTAGTGCATGATAGCCACGTGATCAGTGCATGATCAGTCACATGTTCAGTGCATGATCATTCATGTAATCCGTGCATGACCAGGCACGTGATCAGTGTATGACCAGCCAAGTGATCAGTGCAAGATAGCCACGTGATCAGTGCATTATCAGTCACGTGATCAGTGCATGATAAGTCACATGATCAGTGGATGATCAGCCACGTGATCATTGCCTGATCAGCCACGTGAGCAGTGCATGATAGCCACGTGATCAGTGCATGATCAGCCATTTGATCAGTGCCTGATCAGTCACGTGATCAGTGCATGGTCAGTCACGTGATCAGTGCATGATCATCCACGTGATCAGTGCATGTGGAGTCATGTAGTCAATGCATGATAGCGCCGTGATCAGTGCACGATCAGTCCCGTGATGAGTGTATGATCAGCCAAGTGATCAGTGCAAGATAGCTACGTGATCAGTGCATGATCAGTCACATGATCAGTGCATGATCAGTCACGTGATCTGGGCCTGCTGAGCTGCATGATTACTGTCTGCTCATCTGCTTGACAATTTCCAGCTGAGCTGCACGATTCCTGCCTGTCATCTCCTTGACAATTGCCACCTGTGCTGCGTAATTCCTGCCTGCTCATCTACTTGATTATTGCCAGCTGAGCAGCATGATTTCTCAGAGCTGAGTTCCATGATTATAGCCTGCTGACTGATTCCTGCCTACTCACCTCTATGTTCATTGCCTCCAGAGGCACATGATCAGTGTGTGACACCAAACATGATCACCACATGATCAGTCACATGATCAATGCCTGATAAGCCAGGTGATCCGTGCATGATCAATTATGTGATCAGTGCATGATCAGTCATGTGACCAGTACATGGTAGCTGTGTGATCATTGCATGATCAGTCACGTGAGCAGTGCATGATAGCCACGTGATCAGTGCATGATCAGTCACGTGATCTGTGCATGATCAGTCACGTGATCTGTGCATGATCAGTCATGTGATCAGTGCATGATAGCCACGTGATCAGTGCATGATCAGTCACGTGATACATGTGTGATCAGCCACGTGATCAGTGCATGATATCCACGTGATCAGTGCAGGATAGCCACGTGATCACTTCATGATTAGTCACGTGATCTGTACATGATCAGTCACGTGATACGTGTGTGATCAGCCACCGGATCAGTGAGTGATGAGCCACGTGATCAGTGCAGGATCAATTACTTGATCAGTGCATGATCAGTCACGAGACCAGTACATGGTTGCTACGTGATCCTTGCATGATCAGCCACGTGAGCAGAGCATGATAGCCACGTGACCAGTGAATTATCAGTCACATGATCAGTACATGATCAGTCACGTGAACAGTGCATGATCATTTACGTGATCTGTGCATGATCAGTCACGTGACCAGTATATGGTAGCTTCGTGATCATTCCATGACGAACCACGTGAGCAGTGCATGATAGCCACGTGATGTGTGCATGATGAGTTTCATTAGCAGAGTATGATCAGCCACGTGATCACTGCATGAGTACCAGGTGATCAGTGCATGATATGTCACGTGACAGGTGTGTGATCAGCCACGTGAACAGTGCATGTTCAGCCACGTGATCAGTCCATAATAGCCAGGTGAACAGTGCATGATCAGTTACCTGAGCACTGTATGATCAGCCACGTGATCAGTGCATGGTCAGACACGTGAACAGTGTATGATCAACCATGTGATCAGTGCATGATATCCAAGTGATTAGTGCATGATCATCACGTGATCAGTGTATGATCAGCCACGTGAACAGTGCCTGCTCAGTCACGTGACCAGGGCCTGCTGAGCTGCGTGATTACTGTCTGCTCATCTGCTTGACAATTGCCAGCTTTGCTGCGTAATTCCTGCCTGCTCAGCTGCTTGATTATTGCCAGCTGAGCTGCATGATTCCCCACACCTGAGTTCCATGATTATTGCCTGCTGACTGTTTGATTCGTGCCTACTCAGCTCTTTGTTTATTGCCTCCAGAGGCACGTGATCAGTGTATGATAACAAACATGATCAGCGCATGATCAGTCACATGATCAGAGCCATTAAGTCACGTGATCACTACATGATAGTCATGTGATCAGTCCATGCTCAGTCATGGTATCAGTGCATGATCAGCCATGTGATCAGTTCATGATAGCCACGTGATCAGTGCATGATCCGTCACCTGATGGGTGTATGATCAGTCACCTGACCGGTACATTGTAGCTACATGATCATTGCATGATCAGCCACGTGAGTAGTGCATGATAGCCACGTGATCAGTGCATGATCAGTCACGTGTTCAGTGCATGATCAGTCATGTAATCCGTGCATGACCAGGCACGTGATCATTGTATGATCAGCCAAGTAATCAGTGCATGATAGCCACGTGATCAGTGCATGATCAGTCACGTGATACGTGTGTGATCAGCCACGTGATCAGTGCATGATATCCACGTGATCAGTGCAGGATAGCCACGTGATCACTTCATGATTAGTCACGTGATCTGTACATGATCAGTCACGTGATACGTGTGTGATCAGGCACCGGATCAGTGCGTGATGAGCCACGTGATCACTGCAGGATCAATTACTTGATCAGTGCATGATCAGTCACGAGACCAGTACATGGTTGCTATGTGATCCTTGCATGATCAGCCACGTGAGCAGAGCCTGATAACTACGTTATCAGTGAATTATCAGTCACGTGATCAGTACATGATCAGTCATGTGAACAGTGCATGATCATTTACGTGATCTGTGCATGATCAGTCACGTGACCAGTATATTGTAGCTTCGTGATCATTCCATGACGAACCACGTGAGCAGTGAATGATAGCCACGTGATGTGTGCATAATGAGTTTCGTGAGCAGAGTATGATCAGCCACGTGATCAGTGCATGAGTACCAGGTGATCAGTGCATGATATGTCACGTGACAGGTCTGTGATCAGCCACATGAACAGGCATGTTCAGCCACATGTTCAGTGCATGATAGCCACGTGATCACTGGATTATCAGTTACGTGAGCAGTGTATGATCAGCCACGTGATCAGTGCATGACCAGGCACATGATCAGTGTATGACCAGGCACATGATCAGTGCATGACCAGGCACATGATCAGTGTATGACCAGCCAAATGATCAGTGCATGATAGCCACGTGATCAGTGCATGATAGCCACGTGATCAGTGCATGATCAGTCACGTAATACGTGTGTGATCAGCCACGTGATCAGTGCATGATATCAACGTGATCACTGCAGGATAGCCACGTGATCTCTTCATGATTATTCACGTGGTCTGTACATGATCAGTCACGTGAACAGTGCATGATCAGTCATGTGATCAGTGTATGACCAGCCAAGTGATCAGTGCATGATAGCCACGTGATCAGTGCATGATCAGTCACGTGATCTGTGCATGATATGTCACGTGATCAGTGTATGATCAGCCACGTGATCAGTGCATGATCAGCCAAATGATAAGTGCATGATCAATTAGGTGATCAGTGCATGTTCAGCCACGTGATCAGTGCATGATAGCCACGTGATCAGTGCATGATCAGTTACCTGAGCAGTGTATGATCAGCCACGTGATCAGTGCATGGTCAGACACGAGAATAGTGTATGATCAGCCATGTGATCAGTGCATGATATCCAAGTGATCAGTGCATGATCATCACGTGATCAGTGTATGATCAGCCACGTGAACAGTGCATGCTCAGTCACGTGATCAGGGCCTCCTGAGCTGCGTGATTCCTGTCTGCTCATCTACTTGACAATTGCCAGCTGAGCTGCACGATTCCTGCCTGACATCTGCTTGACAATTGCCAGCTGTGCTGCGTAATTCCTGCCTGCTCAGCTGCTTGAATATTGCCAGCTGAGCAGCATGATTCCTCACACCTGAGTTCCATGATTATTGACTGCTGACTGGTTGATTCGTGCCTTCTCAGCTCTTTGTTTATTGCCTCCAGAGGCACATGATCAGTGTATGATAGGAAACATGATCAGTGCATGATGAGTCACATGATCAGAGCCATTAAGTCACGTGATCACTACAGGATAGTCATGTGATCAGTCCATGCTCAGTCACGTATCAATGCATGATCAGCCACGTGATCAGTGCATGATCAGCGAGGTGATCAGTTCATGATAGCTATGGGATCAGTTCATGATTTGTCACGTGATCTGTGCATGACCAGGCAGGTGATCAGTGTATGATCAGCCACGTGAACAGTGCATGATAGCCACGTGATCAGTGCATGATCCGTCACCTGATGGGTGTATGATCAGTCACCTGACCGGTACATGGTAGCTACATGAACATTGCATGATCAGCCACGTGAGTAGTGCATGATAGCCACGTGATCAGTGCATGATCAGTCACGTGTTCAGTGCATGATCAGTCATGTAATCTGTGCATGACCAGGCACGTGATCAGTGTATGACCAGCCAAGTGATAAGTGCATGATAGCCACGTGATCAGTGCATGATCAGTCACGTGATCAGTGCATGATCAGTCACGTGATCAGTGCATGATCATTTACGTGATCAGTGCATGATCAGTCACGTCACCAGTATATGGTAGCTACGTGATCATTGCATGACGAGCCACGTGATCAGTGCATGATAGCCACGTGATGTGTGCATGATCAGTTACGTGATCAGTGTATGATCAGCCACGTGATCAGTGCATGAGTGCCACGTGATCAGTGCATGATATGTCACGTGACAGGTGTGTGATCAGCCACGTGAACAGTGCATGATCAGCCACGTGATCAGTGCATGATAGCCACGTGATCAGTGCATGATCAGTTACGTGAGCAGTGTATGATCAGCCACGTGATCAGTGCATGGTCAGACACGTGAACAGTGTATGATCAGCCACGTGATCAGTGCATGATATCCAAGCGATCAGTGCATGATCATCACGCGATCAGTGTATGATCAGCCACGTGAACAGTGCATGCTCAGTCACGTGATCAGGGCCTGCTGAGCTGCGTGATTACTGTCTGCTCATCTGCTTGACAATTGCCAGCTGAGCTGCACGATTCCTGCCTGTCATCTGCTTGACAATTGCCAGCTGTGCTGCGTAATTCCTGCCTGCTCAGCTGCTTGATTATTGCCAGCTGAGCAGCATGATTCCTCACACCTGAGTTCCATGATTATTGCCTGCTGACTGTTTGATTCGTGCCTACTCAGCTCTTTGTTTATTGCCTCCAGAGGCACATGATCAGTGTATGATAGCAAACATGATCAGTGCATGATCAGTCACATGATCAGAGCCATTAAGTCACGTGATCACTACATGATAGTCATGTGATCAGTCCATGCTCAGTCACGGTATCAGTGCATGATCAGCCACGTGATCAGTGCATGATCAGCCAGGTGATCAGTTCATGATAGCTACGTGATCAGTTCATGATCTGTCACGTGATCTGTGCATGACCAGGCAGGTGATCAGTGCATGATCAGCCACGTGATCAGTGCATGATAGCCACGTGATCAGTGCATGATCAGTCACCTGATGGGTGTATGATCAGTCACGTGACCTGTACATGGTAGCTACATGATCATTGCATGATCAGCCACGTGAGTAGTGCATTATAGCCACGTGATCAGTGCATGATCAGTCACGTGTTCAGTGCATGATCAGTCACGTGATCAGTGCATGACCAGGCACGTGATCAGTGTATGATCAGCCGCGTGATCAGTGCATGATAGCCACGTGATCAGTGCATGATCAGTCACGTGATCAGTGCATGATCAGCCACGTGATCAGTGCATGATCAGCCACGTGATCAGTGCATGATCAATTACGTGATCAGTGCATGATCAGTCACGTGACCAGTACATGGTAGCTAGGTGATCAGTACATGATCAGCCACATGATCAGTGCATGATAGCCACGTGATCAGTGCATGATCAGTCACGTGATCAGTGCATGATTACTCACGTTAACAGTGCATGATCAGTCACGTGATCAGTGCATGATCAATTACGTGATCAGTGCATGATCACTCACGTGATCAGTACATGGTAGCTACGTGATCATTGCATGAACAGCCACGTGATCAGTGCATGATAGCCACGTGATCAGTGCATGATCAGTCACATGATCAGTGTATGATCATCCGCGTGATCAGTGCATGATCAGTCACGTGATCAGTGCATGATATAGGCGTGATCAGTGCATGATCAGTCACGTGATCAGTGCATGATCAGCCACGTGATCAGTGCATGATAGCCACGTGATGAGTGCATGATAGTCAGTGATCAGTGCATGATCAGTCACGTGATCAGTGCATGATCAGCCAAGTGATCAGTGCATGATAGCCACTTGATCAGTGCATGATCAGTCACGTGATCAGTGTATGATCAGCCACGTGATCAGTGCATGATAGCCACGTGATCAGTGCATGATCAGTCACGTGATCAGTGCATGATCAGCCACGTGAACAGTGCATGCTCAGTCACGTGATCAGGGCTGCTGAGCTGCGTGATTACTGTCTGCTCATCTGCTTGACAATTGCCAGCTGAGCTGCACGATTCCTGCCTGTCATCTGCTTGACAATTGTCAGCTGTGCTGCGTAATTCCTGCCTGCTCAGCTGCTTGATTATTGCCAGCTGAGCAGCATGATTCCTCACAGCTGAGTTCCATGATTATTGCCTGCTGACTGTTTGATTCGTGCCTACTCAGCTCTTTGTTTATTGCCTCCAGAGGCACATGATCAGTGTATGATAGCAACATGATCAGCGTATGATCAGTCACATGATCAGCGCTATTAAGTCACGTGATCACTATATGATAGTCATGTGATCAGTCCATGCTCAGTCACGGTATCAGTGCATGATCAGCCACGTGATCAGTGCATGATCTGTCACATGATTAGTGTATGATCATCCACGTGATCAGTGCATGGGCAGTCATGTGATCAGTGCATGATATAGACGTGATCAGTGCATGATCAGTCTCGTGACAGTGCATGATAGCCACGTGATCAGTGCATGATCAGTCACCTGATGGGTGTATGATCATTCACGTGACCTGTACATGGTAGCTATATGATCATTGCATGATCAGCCACGTGAGTAGTGCATGATAGCCACGTGATCAGTGCATGATCAGTCACGTGATCAGTGCATGATCAGTCATGTGATCTGTGCATGACCAGCACGTGATCAGTGCATGACCAGCAAGTATCAGTGTATGATAGCCACGTGATCAGTGCATGATCAGCCACGTGATCAGTGCATGATCAGTCACGTGATCAGTGTATGATCATCCACGTGATCAGTGCATGATCAGTCACGTGATCAGTATATGTAGCCACGTGATTAGTGCATGACAGCTACGTGATCAGTGCATGATCAGCCACGTGATCAGTGCATGATCAGTTACATGATCAGTGCATGATCAGTCACGTGATCAGTACATGAGTGCCACGTGATCAGTGCATGATATGCCACGTGATCAGGTGCATGATCAGCCACGTGATCAGTGCATGATCAGCCACGCGATCAGTGCATGATCAGTTACGTGATCAGTGCATGATCAGTCACGTGATCAGTGCATGATCAGCCATGTAATCAGTGCATGATCAGCCACGTGATCAGTGAGATCAATCACGCGATCAGTGCATGATAGCCACGTGATCAGTGCATGATCAGTCACGTGATCAGTGATGATCAGCCACGTGATCAGTGCATGATCAGCCACATGATCAGTGCATGATCACTTACGTGATCAGTGCATGATCAGTCACGTGACCAGTACATGGTAGCTACGTGATCAGTGCATGAACAGCCACGTGATCAGTGCATGATAGCCACGTGATCAGTGCATGATCAGTCACGTGATCAGTACATGATCAGTCACGTGATTAGTGCATGATAGCCACGTGATCGTGCATGATCAATTACGATCAGTGCATGATCAGTCACGTGATCAGTGCATGATGAACTACGTGATCATTGCATGAACAGCCAAGTGAGCAGTGCATGATAGCCACGTGATCAGTGCATGATCAGTCGTGTGATCAGTGTATGATCAGCCACGTGATCAGTGCATGATAGTCACGTGATCAGTGCATGATATCACGTGATTAGTGCATGATCAGTCACGCGGATCAGTGCATGATCAGCCACGTGATCAGTGTATGATAGCCACGTGATCAGTGCATGATCAGTTACGTGATCAGTGCATGATCAGCCACGTGATCAGTGCATGGTCAGACACGTGATCAGTGTATGATCAGCCACGCGATCAGTGCATGATAGCCACGTGATCAGTGCATTATCAGTCACGTGAGCAGCGTATGATCAGCCACGTGAACAGTGCATGCTCAGTCACGTGATCAGGGCCTGCTGAGCTGCGTGATCACTGTCTGCTCATCTGCTTGACAATTGCCAGCTGAGCTGCATGATTCCTGCCTGTCATCTGCTTGACAATTGCCAGCTGTGCTGCGTAATTCCTGCCTGCTCAGCTGCTTGATTATTGCCAGCTGAGCAGCATGATTCCTCACACCTGAGTTCCATGATTATTGCCTGCTGACTGTTTGATTCGTGCCTACTCAGCTCTTTATTGCCTCCAGAGGCACATGATCAGTGTATGATAGCAAACATGATCAGCGCATGATCAGTCACATGATCAGCGCCATTAAGTCACGTGATCACTACATGATAATCATGTGATCAGTCCATGCTCAGTCACGGTATCAGTGCATGATCAGCCACGTGATCAGTGCATGATCTGTCACATGATTAGTGTATGATCATCCACGTGATCAGTGCATGGGCAGTCATGTGATCAGTGCATGATATAGACGTGATCAGTGCATGATCAGTCGTGATCAGTGCATGATAGCCACGTGATCAGTGCATGATCAGTCACCTGATGGGTGTATGATCATTCACGTGACCTGTACATGGTACCTACATGATCATTGCATGATCAGCCACGTGAGTAGTGCATGATAGCCACGTGATCAGTGCATGATCAGTCACGTGTTCAGTACATCAGTCACGTGATCTGTGCATGACAGGCACGTGATCAGTGCATGACCAGCCAAGTGATCAGTGCATGATAGCCACGTGATCAGTGCATGATCAGTCACGTGATCAGTGCATGATCAGTCACGCGAACAGTGCATGATCAGTCACGTGATCAGTGCATGATCAGATCACGTGATCAGCATGCTGTAGCTACGTGATCATTGCATGACCAGCCACGTGAGCAGTGCATGATCAGCCGCGCGATCAGTGCATGATCAGTTACGTGATCAGTGTATGATCAGCCACGTGATCAGTGCATGGGTGTCATGTGATCAGTGCATGATAGACGCGTGATCAGTGCATGATCAGTCACGTGATCAGTGCATGATCAGCCACGTGATCAGTGCATGATAGCCACGTGATCAGTGCATGATCAGTTACGTGAGCAGTGTATGATCAGCCACGTGATCAGTGCATGGTCAGACACGTGAACAGTGTATGATCAGCCACGTGATCAGTGCATGATAGCCACGTGATCAGTGCATGATCAGTCACGTGATCAGTGTATGATCAGCCACGTGAACAGTGCATGCTCAGTCACGTGATCAGGGCCTGCTGAGCTGCGTGATTACTGTCTGCTCATCTGCTTGACAATTGCCAGCTGAGCTGCACGATTCCTGCCTGTCATCTGCTTGACAATTGCCAGCTGTGCTGCGTAATTCCTGCCTGCTCAGCTGCTTGATTATTGCCAGCTGAGCAGCATGATTCCTCACACCTGAGTTCCATGATTATTGCCTGCTGACTGTTTGATTTGTGCCTACTCAGCTCTTTCTTTATTGCCTCCAGAGGCACATGATCAGTGTATGATAGCAAACATGATCAGCGCATTATCAGTCACATGATCAGAGCCATTAAGTCACATGATCACTACATGATAGTCATGTGATCAGTCCATGCTCAGTCACGGTATCAGTGCATGATCAGCCACGTGATCAGTGCATGATCAGCCAGGTGATCATTTCATGATAGCTATGTGATCAGTTCATGATTTGTCATGTGATCTGTGCATGACAAGGCAGGTGATCAGTGTATGATCAGCCACGTGATCAGTGCATGATAGCCACGTGATCAGTGCATGATCAGTCACCTGATGGGTGTATGATCATTCAGACCGGTACATGGTAGCTACATGATCATTGCATGATCAGCCACGTGAGTAGTGCATGATAGCCACGTGATCAGTGCATGATCAGTCACGTGTTCAGTGCATGATCAGTCATGTAATCTGTGCATGACCAGGCACGTGATCAGTGCATGATCAGCATGCGGATCAGTGCATGATCAGTCACGTGATCAGTGCATGATCAGTCACGTGATCAGTGGATGATCAGCCACGTGATCAGTGCATGATCAGCCACATGATCAGTGCATGATCAATTACGTGATCAGTGCATGATCAGTCACGTGACCAGTATATGGTAGGCACGTGATCATTGCATGATCAGCCACATGAGCCAGTGCATGATAGCCACGAGATCAGTGCATGATCAGTCACGTGATCAGTGCATGATCACTCACGTTAACAGTGCATGATAAGTCACCTGATCAGTGCATGATCAATTACGTGAACAGTGCATGATCACTCACGTGACCAGTACATGGTAGCTACGTGATCAGTGCATGAACAGCCGCGTGAGCAGTGCATGATAGCCACGTGATCAGTGCATGATCTGTCGCATGATCAGTGTATGATCATCCGGGTGATCAGTGCATGGGCAGTCATGGATCAGTGCATGATATAGACGTGATTAGTGCATGATCAGTCTCGTGATCAGTGTATGATCAACCACGTGATCAGTGCACGATAGCCAGTGATGAGTGCATGACATTGGGATGATCAGTGCATTATCAGTCACGTGATCAGTGTATGATCAGCCAAGTGATCAGTGCATGATAGCCACGTGATCAGTGCATGATCA